>NW_027185764.1:36699839-36730044 GCF_028583685.1 Petaurus breviceps papuanus | reverse complement strand
GAAGGAAGGAAGGAAGGAAGGAAGGAAGGAAGGAAGGAAGGAAGGAAAGAAAGAAAAAAGAAAGGAAGGAAGGAGGAAGGGAGGGAGGCAGGAGGAGAGAAAGGAGGCAGGAAGGAAGGAAGGAAGGAAGGGAGGGAGGAATGAAGGAAGGAAGGAAAGAAAGAAGGATGGAAGAAAGGAAGGACAGAAGGAAGGAATGAAAGAAGGAACAGTTTCTGCTTTCAAGGAATTTATAAACCAATGGACAAAGACAAAGCACAAAAGAAAGCTGAAAATCCAGAAGTGGGGAGATAAAGGTACCTCACAGGAGTGGAGGGAATGGTGGAAAAGTTAGAGAAGTCTCAAAGTAGTGCTGTCAGGGGAGAAATGAGATCTTCTCTGTTGAGTTTTCTCCTTAAATGGATATTTCAAATTCGTGAACCTACCCTCCAAACAGAGAGGGAGAGGGTAATGATGAAGTGGAGTACCAAAGTTGAATAGATCTTATAGAACCTTGCAAAATACCAGCTCCTTCATTTCTTAGTTTCATGTATAGATGTCATATCAAATAAACTAAAATATTATGTGTTGCTTAAATCACCTTTGCATATTTCTTTAAATTCTAGGCATCATATCTTAAAAGGAGCATTGATCATTTGGAGTACATCTAACATAAGGTAACCTTGATAGTAAGGGATCTGAAAACTGCAAAATAAATTACATTGGTAGAAAAAAATATTTAAAGCTTAGAGAAGAGAATTAGATAATCAAGATGATTTTCATCTGTGCTGTAGCCCCAATGTAAAATTTATAGCACCAATGGTCACTATAAAGAACTGCATAGTGCTCAATCAAAAAATATAACAGACTCTCTATATAGAAGACAGAAGCAAAAAAATCCATTTATTCTGATACCAGAAAACCAAATCCCAACAGCAGGAAATCAAATCCATCATAGCAACATAAAAGTTAATGCACCACAACATAGTTGAGAGGTATACCATCCTTTAGCCTTCCCACAAACCAACACAAAACAAATATTAACTCACAAGCCTGTCTCCTTCAGAAGTGTCCTCTCCTCCCAATTCTGTCTAGCTTCTCTGACTTCCAGCTTCCTGTGGATTCTGATCCATCCTTCAGCAAACGCCTCCCACCACAGGCTCCATGGGATTCCATTCAGCCTATTGGGGGCAGAGTATATTTTCAAAGCAGGGAAGGTTTTCAAATTTCCTCAGGCTCATTAGGGGGCAGGAAAGATCTTCAAATTCCCATTTCAATTACACTTGCTCTATAACATCCTATAATCCAAGAAATTTGACTATCTTTAAATTTTCAACCAATGATGCAACAAAGAAGGAGTATTTGCCTTGAGTTCTCTAGAGCAGGGATTCTTAACCTGGAATGCATGAAATTTAAATGATAGGTACATGGATAGATAGATAGATAGATAGATAGATAGATAGATAGATAGATAGATAGATAAATAGATAATGAAAGATAACTTTATCTTAATATAATTGGTTTCATTTGTAACCCTGTAATTTTGTTTTATGCATTTAAATATATTATTCTGAAATAGGGTCCACTGGCTTCAGCAAACTCCCAAGGGATGAGATGGAAGAAGGTTAATAACATCTTTACTAGAGTATAGAACTAAAAATACCCAGTCAGTTAGCAAATATTTATTAAGTACCTTACATAAGCTAATCAAAGCACCCAAGTGTAATTTTCAGGAAGTAAAGACTAACTCATATTAAGAAGAACAAATAAACAGTAAGAGCTGTCCAGAATAGGGGTGGCTATCTCATGAAATACCAAAGTCACAATATCACAGATTTCAAAGGTACCTTAAGGCAATCTTGGATATCCTTATATGGGAACAAAAATCCTGTCAGCAACATAATCAACAAGTAGATTTTCAGTCTTTGGGTGAAAAACTTGGATAAGAGAAAATTCACTACTCCTTAAGGCAGTCAAAAGTCCTTATGTTAAGATATTTTTACTCACATTAAATTGGCCTTTTTGCAATTGCTGCTCATTGCTCCTAATTCTCTCCTCTGCAGTCCAGTAGAATAAGTTGAATCCTTTGTTTATATAACAACCCTTTCAATATTTGAAAACAACTATCATGGTTCACTCTAAGTTTTTTCCCCTCAAAGTTAAACATACCTTTTAAAACATACATTTCCTTCAGTAGTGCCTTATATGGCATGAACTCAAGACTTTTTTCAATGCTGGTTTTTATATGCTGGATACTTTCCCACTTCTCAACAGCATTCCTTAAACATGGTACTGAGAATTGAACTCAGTGCCCTAGATTTGGTCAGACCAGGCAGGAGGACATTGAAATAATAACCTCCTTCATCCTGAACACTGCCTTTCTCAATAAAGCCTTAGATTTATTCATTAGTTTTACATAACAGTAGACGCATAATAACTTTGTGGCCTATTAGATCCTTTAAGTTCTTTTTATACTCAATTCTGTCTAGCTATATCTGCTTCACTTTCTACTTGTGATACAGATTTTTTACCACCCAGACAATTGACTTTTCATTTAATTCCATTACATTTAATCTAATTGGTTTTGACCTAGCATTATTGTTCAACAAAATAGTTTGGGATCCTCTTCTACAAATGTGATAAGCAAGCTTTTATACAGGGCAAGGATAGAGATTAGGGTCAGAGACTGGGGCCTTTGTTTACACAGGTATGAGGAACTCCCAAAAGAGGCAACTCCCTCTGCCAGTTCATGCCCTTCTCAACTTCTAGATTTTCCCTAGACATATTAAAAAGAACCTAATTAATTGTAGATTCCTAAAAAATCTCCATTTAGGTAGTTTTCAAGGATGCTTTAGAAAAGGTTCCAAAACTAGGATAGAGGACTAACTAGATTGTTTTAAAAATTCCTTTCAGGTCTAACATTTTACTATCCCTTTCTTTTAGACTTCAATTCTGTCATTTATTTGAAGATGAATATTTTAGCTTAATTTTTTTTAATGAAGAGAAAATCAATTCTGCAAGACTAAGATCACTTTGACTTATAGTTTCCTATCACATGTACAAAAATTAATATATGCTATGTAAACACGTAAATGGATTGCTTGCTTCCAGACAAAAAGCACTATATATAATATGCATATATATTGTCTTTCAACATTATAGATGATATAGATACATTTCAATCTAGCTCCTTTTAGATTGAGAAGGATAAAAATAGTCATCTAAATTTTGAATTTTAGATTTCATTTGCTATTTTGCCTTTGGTTAAGGAACTGCTAGAGCTTTATCTTGAGCAAATCAAAATATATACTAGTGATAATTATGCCTAAGTGCTCTTAATTTGATTTAAGTGGATGCTTTAGATCCTTTCCTTCCGAAGTGAACATCATTTTGATTTAATGTTATTGAACTGAAACTTAACATTACTTTTTTTTAATGATATATTCAGATACATGACTTTATGCTGAAGTGCTGATTTTAACTTCATCTAAAGGTTCTTTTTTCTAGGAGAGACATGGTATGAACACAAGATTGTTGTTTGTTTTTTTTTTTTTTTTTGCAGAAGCAAGCAATGTGTGAACTATAATCATCAGAATATTTAAGCCCTATTCTCCTCCTCTCACTACCTCATATTCATTCGGCAATTAACAATGATTAAACAGAAAGAGTGAGTTTGATTTTTTTTTTTAATCAGACTTGGGCAACATTATCAACTTGAAGCAAGATTTACCTTGAGCATAATTTGTGCATAATCTTTCCTATATTTATAAATGTTGTCATTGTGCAAGGCACCACACTGTACCTATCCAAGATCATTTGTTAATTCATACAGAATATATATGCTGTTTTCTCTAAATTTCTGCAAAGCTATCCTATAGAAGATAAATTGTATTTTTTGTCTAAAGTCCTAAAGGACAGAATGGCAACCACTGGGTGAAAGGGAATGTAGATTCTGAATCAGTGCAAGGAGGATATTTATTTTTAAAGCAGACATTTCTAAAATGGGTCCCCAAATTCCTTGGGAAGCTATTGATTCCCCTTCACTGAGGTTTTCAAATAGAAGCCAGATTGTCATTGCTGTTATAAAAGGGATTTCTTTTCAAGTATATTGACCATGACTAGACTTCTCATGTCCCTTTTAATAGAACTATTAAGTCATTTTATGAGGATGCAAATGAGAAATAGTTTGGATACATTAAAATTGATTGGGCCTGGAGACTGATTAGGTCTCAAAGTCTATGAAGATGGGTTGGATGGGGCAGCTAGGTGGTGCAGTGAGTAGACCACCAGCCTTGGAGTCAGGAGGACCTGAGTTCTCAGATGCTTAACACATACTAGCTATGTGATCTTGGACAAGTCACTTAACCCCAATTGCCTTCCTTCCACCCTCCAAAAAGTCAAAGGAAAAAAATGGGATGGATGTAGGTGACCCCAAAATTTAGAGTATGATTTACTAAAAATAATGATAATATAGTAAATAGGGATGGCATGTAGTATATTGACTCTTCTTTGTTTTTTTTCCCCAAAGTCAAAGCTTTTAGCAGCAATAGGACATTGTTCAGAAAGGTAAAGGAATGAAGAATGATGGTTTTCAAATTCAGTTTTCCATATTGCCCTTTCTTCTTTTATAATACTCATAACTCTACAGTGTTCTATGCTTTGAATTCATTTTCTTTGTATTCTGACAATCTCTATGACACATTAGATGAGGTGCTGTCAATTCTGCATTCTGCTTCCTCCTATTGCTGGTCACCAACCTTAGGAAGGTCACTTAGGCTCATTAAATCTCAGCTTTCTCATATGTAATATGGGCATAATATTATTACTAGGCCTATTGTACTTGGTTATTTTGAAGAACAAATAAGAATATTTTGTAAAGCATAAGGTACTACAGAAATTTAAGATGTTACTAACAATTATTTCCCATGTCCTTTGTCTTATCTCCCAAATTTGATTACATAATTTTTCATTGAATCTCACATTGAATCTGATGCGTAATGTTGAGGCATTCTTTAAGTATTTCTTGATTGAGAATGTCATTAGTGATTTATTTAACTTTTTTATGTCTCACAAAACTTAATTATTCTATTCTCTAAGATGTTTGTTTAAAACAAGTCTCTAATTTAAATCCTTTTTTGAATAGTGCTATTTACCCAAACATACCACTCCACGTTTTAAGTTATCCTCTATATTATAGTATGATATTAATGGAACTAAATAACATCTCAAGATATTTTTTTGTTGTCAGCTCAGAATATCATTTTGGGCAACCTGCCACCCCATTTACTACCTTCTCTGTGTAGCTATTGGTGAGTTAGAGTCCCTGGAGTTACTAAAGTCAAATATCCCAGCAGGGGAAAATGAAGTAACCTACTGAGGAAAAATAATAAAAGCACCTATGTCCATTTTGATTTTTTTAGAAAATAACATACTCAGACTCTAGCTGAAACCCTCTTCGTCTGTCAGAGCTGATTAAATCTCAGGGTATGACCATTCCTGTCATTCCCTCTAATGACAAAAGCAGATGCCCTGGTTCACAATTGCTTTTAGTGCAGATTGATATTGTGAAAGCAATAGTGTTATCACTTAAAAATAATCCCAGCTACAGCAACTGTACATATGTGTGAAAGCCTTAGGCATAAATAACTAACTGAGAAAGACCAGGAGCCAAGAAAACTTTCCTTTCTTCTCCATAGTCACTATTTGGAATTTTATTCCGTTCCTTCCCTTGAGAGGCTGTCTGCTTTGCAATATTTGGCAATAATCTACTGATATCTTATTATCTTCTGATTACTGTAATTGGGCATGATGTCTTTCCTGCTTAGCTCTATTCATTACAAAAGATCTCAGAAAAGTGGACCCCCATGTACCTAGACTGAGGTGAAATCTTTCTGTTGACAAGGCATAACCCCATTTATTATTTTGTTTTAAATTATTGTCCTTAACTGCTTGTCTCATCTTTGCATAATTACCTAGTACTCTAATATGTTCATTTCATTTGTAGGGGATTCAGTTCTTGGTAGATTTTCTCTACCATTTCTTTTGCTATGTTATTATATAAAATGCAATTATTCTCATGGAGGTTTTTTGCAAATAGTTATCATAAATAGTGAAATATGAAATGGTCAATAGCCAATTCACTTCATTCCTTGTTACTTTTGGAAATCGAATTAAGCTATATCTTCCTGCTTCTTTATTTCTCCAAATATTGTCTCTTGGACATCATTCTATTGAAATGTGCCTTCATTCTGGCCTCTGGCTTCATATATAGTGTGAGTACAAAGAGTGTTGCTCAATTCCTCCAATAGCACGTCAACTCATTGGTCGTTATAGAAGGACCTCCTATTTAAGTTAAATTTATAGGTCTAAAACTTGCTTTCCATCTCTGCAATATTTTCAGTCACTGTTGAGAGTAACTAAAGAAACAGAAGGAAGATAAATAGTGTGATTTCCCATTTTTCTTTGTCTCCTGGATTGTCTAGTCAAAGAATTAATTACCAAGCTGATAGCTTACTTGTGATCAGCCTGTTCATAGTGAACTTGCTGGTCCTTGGAAAGCAGATTCACTACACTGAAAGAATAGCACTCAAATCCTTTTTCAGTACAGTAAAATGAGCCCATGCCCGTTCTATAAACATAGACTTCTCAAACTCAGGACGATATCCATACCAAAGAGAGAGAGGGAGAGAGAATCAGAGAGAGACAGAGACAGAAAAAGAGAGAGAGAGAGAGACAGACAGACAGACAGACACAGAGAGACAGGGAGAGAGAGACAGCAGATTGTATTTCAAGGCTTACATTTAAAATAACCACAATCCAACCTATTTAAATTAATTATTCCTTTTAAGTAATAACATATTGATAAAAGAAATGGCATAGGTACCAATTATAACAATTTTATGTGGAAGTTCAACAATGTAAATCAATTGCCATAACAATACCAAAAGCTCCTAGATCAACAAAGCCTTCACTTACTTTTCAAACAAGAAGGGAAGGATTACAAAGGAAATAACTAGTTTAGAATATAAATTCATTTGTTGCCACAATACTTAGCACATAGTTAAGTAGTTAGTCATCAGTAAGTGCTTTTCTTTAATTCTTGAACAAAGCATGAAGATTATGAGCCAAATTGCTCACAAGACAGAAAAAAAAGCAGGGAAGATTCTCTGACTCCAAATCCAACACTCTTTTGGCTGAATGTATATGTAAATGTCAAAATCATAAAGTTTCCTTCAAAGATATAAAAACAGCAATAACTCTGTTAAATAACCTTCTGATTCGTAATATCAAAAAAGACATAAAGCAAAGGAACATATGCTTTCCAAAGGTATTTTATAGTGTTGTGGAGCATGACCTTGGGAAAGTCTCAACCTCTGTGGTCCTAGTTTGCTCAAGTGTGAAATGTTGGGGTTGCACTACAGGGTCTCTGATGTCCCTTCTAAGACTTTTTTTATGGCCCTGTGATGTTATATAAGTCTGGGTTCCAGCTTATTATCCATGTTCAATGTCTGTTCAAGGTAAGCATGTGATAGATTACTTGAATCGATTGACTTGAATCTCTTAATCAGGGAGTGCAAAAAATATATGGTAATGATAGCTTTAAGGACAAAACATATCACGGAATTATAGCATTAGCGATTCATTTACCAGCACTATGAAAGAGGCACTTTTGATTTTAATATAATGTTAACCTAGTATGGGGTTTTGTAGTTAGAGGAGTATTAGTGTCAGTGGGTCTCATCACTAAGTTTCATTATTCAATTTCTCAGCCCCCCCAACAAGATTCCTCTTGTTATTCACCCCAGCCTCCCCTTTCCTCTGCACCTGTGCAATTCCAACTATAGCCTGAGCTTAGTTTTCTTTTGATGGGCCAATTCAACTATCCCTCTTTTTTAATGCCAAGGCATATCATTAGTACTTTTGTGTGCCTTTATCTTTCCCTATCAGAGTCTAAGTGAAAAAAGTGGGAGTGGGTGGGATGATAATAATGAAGAAAGCATTTTATACCTTCCATTCTTTTCCCAGATCTTACTACAAAGGGTTGGTGGGGGTGGAGTGGGGGAGAAATCCTTTCAGAGGTCCAATTTATGGTACCAGAAAAACATTTACTTGTGACAAGATGAAGAAATCTGTTGAATGACAATGCATTTAAAGGGGTTAAAACAATGATTGTATTATTAAAAAAAAAGTATTGATCAATGTATTGACATCCACATGGAGGAAAATCTCTCCCCTATTCTTCAACTTTGTTTTGTTTGACTTGCTTTATTTTTATTAATGACTTTAAAGAAAGCACAGATAACATATTCATCTAATTTGTGCATGTCATAAAACTATGAAGAATGGTTAATCCATTGAGTGACAACTATCTCGATAAGCTATAATGATGAGTCACATCTTGAATTTAATCAGGATAAATGTAGATGCACATATATATTCCAAAGGTTATCTTTTGAATCTCCTTCAAAAGTCTCATGACCCAGGAGAGGACCTACAATGATAATGATAATGATGTTGATGTTGTAGCTGCTGCTATAGCATTTACATAGCACTTTTATTTATCTGATCGAAACAACCTTTAGAAACAGGTATTATCATCCCAATTTTACAGATAGTAAAGTTAATGCAGGTCACAGAGGCATTGCTTGAGTGTTTGAAGCAGAATTCAAACTCAGGTTTTCCTGGCTACAAATATAGCTCTCTATCCAAAGATGTGAGTAGATGTGAGATGTGGAACAGTGTGGTTGGTGGAAAACGATGGGCAGGAATAGGAAGATATAAGAATCATGGTTAAGAAGTTATGAGGATATGAAATTGACTTGCTATGGATCCTACAAATATATTGATCCATCTTGTCATGCTTCTTAATCACTACCTTTAATTTTTTTTTCTTTTTTAAGCAATCAGGGTTAAGTAACTTGCTCGAGGTTACACTGCCAGTTATTTCTGGGTGTGGTGCTAAGTATCTGAGTCCGGATTTGATGCCCAGGTCATCCCAACACTGGAGTCGGTGCTCTTACTCGCTGTGCTACCTGGCAGCCCTACCTTTAAAAATTTTTAACTTTAATTTTTGTTTTATTAGGTCTCTTGAGATCAGTTCATCTGCTCCCCTTTCTAGCACCTTGAATTATAACTTCCAGTCAGAGTTTTCTTTCCTCTTTTTACTTAAACAGTATTATATAGTTTTTTTGGTACTTTTTTTTTCCTACAGGTTTTTACTTTAAACCAGATAGATACATTATGCATTTAAAATCAGCATGCTATAGTACAGTATCATCAAACTCAAATAGGAATGGAGTCATTAAACCACACACAAGGATTCCTGTGTCCTTTATATTGACTTAGAAAGCCACAAATCAGCATTTTCTATCTTTTTAAAAATTTTAATTAATTTTGTTAAACATTTTCCCCTTATATTTTAATCTGGGTCAGTAGCACTTAGGAGTTTTGATATTAGACCTGGAATATGTACCTCTGGTGTAGTAGAAAGTTCATCTCAAAGTTACAAAGATATGGGTTTAAATTTCACCTCTGAAACATTCTGGGTAACTCACTTAACTTTTAAGAGTTCTCTTATCAATTAAGGCTTTTGACTATTCACCATTCCTGGCCTATATCATTGATTTAAAAGGTTTATGTGTGTTGGCCTAGGGGCTTGATCATTATTTGTGACATTACTATAATATGTAATTTGACAGCTGCCTCTATTGCCCTGTTGGAGGAACAGAGACAGCAAAGTCATCACAAATAACCAATTCTAATGCTTTCACACTGATCCTCCCTGGGCACTTGTAAGACCAACCTTCTTTTTGGCCTCACCTCCCAGGTCCTTTAGTGTATGTGGCAACACCACACTCAAGGAAAATTCTTTTTATCATTCTTCTCCTTGCTGATCTCCATTTCCTAATGCCTTGAGTATTTTTTACATTCTTATGAATATCTAATCTAGAAAACAATCAGTCCTTCTAGATTCTTCCATTTATTGTGAAAAGACACAAATTTATGGCCCCAGGGAAGAGTGGCAAAGGCATCATATGAGAGAATATTAAGAAGTGATTATTTAGATGTATGCACACTCTCTTCTTCATGGAGTGCTTCAAAGTCATTCTTGAACACTTCTGAAAGGAAAGGAGAGCTAAATTCAGTTCAGGCTTATCACACATTAGTTTGCCCAGAATGACTTTGATAATATGACTAAGATCTATCCATCCCTCAGTCATTTCTTGTAGACAAGCTTAGATGAAGATTGTTTCTTGTCAGTGAGGGAATAAGAAAGGTTGAGACTAAAGATGACAGTTCATGTTTGGGGAAAGGGCATTTTAAGGTTTAAGATTTGAGTGTTACATCCCTGGCAACTGCACTAAAAACTGTATTTTGTTATTGTTATTTGCCCCTCGCCTCTCCAAGAACAAATTAAACTCAAAACCATGACAAGAAATGAAAAGGATGTGTGCAAACCTAAAATACGTACTGACTTGAGGACACTCAGCTTTGAAGCTGTTTTTAGTGAATTTACTGTGTCACCTGAAACAAAAATTTACAGATGATACGTGTATTGGAATGGGTGCTGCCACACATTAACAGAAGGTGGAGAGTGGAACACCAGCAAAACCTTAACTTTATGACATTGAAACCATTTTAATGCCATTTTAAATTTGCTGAATTTAATCCCCTTCTTAATTTAAAGGGACATAAAAGTCCAATATTTTTATTATCATATTTTATTCTGCCCTCCGCGAACCGATATTTTAATTCACACCATCAAAGTTTAAGGCATGCAAATTTTAAGTACATGACACTACCTCTCAACATGAACACTAATCACCACATCACATGCTGAAATAGCAGTACCTAATTTTGTCACATTTGTTCTTGTGTTGTCTGTTCTTTATATGGATAATGAATAAAAAGTCAAGTCCTTTTCAAAGGATGCAATAATAGGAAATTTTCAAGTATTCCTCCACTTGTGAACCTGGTGAGCAAAAATTCTCTTCTAGGAACAGCTAGGTTGCACAGTGAATCTTGCACTGGCTCTTGAATCAGGACGACCTGAGTTCAAATTTGACCTCAGACACTTGACATATTTAGTAACTGTGTGACCTTGGGCAAGTCACTTAACCCCAATTGCCTTGCCTTCCCCCCTCCAAAAAAAATTAAAAACCAAAAAAAATTACATTTTCAGCAGTGTCCCCATATTTCCCATTTCAGGTATCCTTATCCTGAGATCTCCAATACAGTCAGTCCTTGCACATCTATTTCTTTTGTCAGTGATTTCTTCAGCTAATCCTTCCACTGACACAAATCACTTAGGGAATTGCTATAGCTGAAACATGCATGATTTTGCAGTAAATGTGGACTGAGTCTTTCTGAATTTGTTAGTCTCGTTGACAAACAATAGATATACTGGTTCATACTTGAAGCTTTTTAAGAGTGATACGATGTACCAGAGCATTCAAGAATTCAGGGTCACTTCCATGACACAAGAAGGCCTTAGAGTAGGAATTTAATGGAGATACTTGCACATAGTAGACATTTTATAAATGTTTGCTACCTTTCTGCTTTCTCTCTCTTCATGGAATTGACTGGGGTTCCATTTATTCCTGTCTTTTCTGAGCAATGTTCCATGATCTAGACTTTTCCTTTCCCTTCCCTCTTTTTACCTAAAGCCTTACTGTACCCCATGTCCTAAATCTTTACTAAGGAGCTAATCTCATGACCTTTCTTGTGCCAATATGTCAGAAAAGTTTAATGTGATATCCCTCCTGGGGAAAGCTCTTCATTTTATTTTTGGAGACACAGTAGAAAGAGCATGGGAGTGAGAGTTCCAGGCATTATTGCAAATAGCAAAGAGATTTTATTTGATGACTAGACATAATTTGATACTGCTCAAAGGGGACAATTGAATTGGTTTAGATCCTCCATCGATACTTAGACCCAGCCACAGTTTCAGAATTTACAAAATTGGAAATGACTTTATTATACATTATGTGATTCCTTATAATTAAAATGACAGACCATCAGGTGCCATCCTTGCCTCACTCCCTAAATACAGATCTTAGAACTGCTAAATAAATGTCTAGGCTGAATATAGTCACAGCCTCTACCAGTGGTGCTGCAATGCAGCTGGCATTAGCTCTTGACCTCTGGTCTGGACCAAAAGCATCCTCAGTTCCCTTATGCTGTGTTATAGATCTTTTCAAAGTCGTTTACTTGTTCTATCTATTTCTATAAAAGGAACCAAGATAGAAGCCTAAGTTATTTTCAAGGAAGCAGAGATTCATTAAAACATTCCAGCTGGTAAGGGCTATAACTTAAAAGGTTTAGCATTTTTGGTATAGAGCAATCCCAGAATGCCTCAGTTCTGCAGCCTATCTTTACTACTATATCAAAAATTTTCAAATTATTTTGTTTGGGGGTGGAGAGGAGGAAGAGAAATAGTACCAGTGTAAGAAAATGTAGAAATCCATAAGAAAATGCATTTCAAGATAAAAAGTTAACTTTGAACCAATAATTAAATGAATGCATCTAATGGTATGATATGCTGATAATGCCAGGGCATATCACCTAAGAACATGGTGCTAATGATGATATGGCTATACATTCCCTATCTGCTTTTAAGAGTTTTTGTGTGATTAGATTTTTCAGAGAGCCAGTCTTTTGGGGAGGAGAACTAATGCAGGGTAGCAATTTCCATGTTGCCAGAAGAGATTTCTTTAATTTACTTATGAGTCATCCTGAGATAACAATGGTGCCTTAAAATTTACAAAATATTTTCCTCATAATAACAGTAACCTTGGACAAATCACTTAACTTCTACTTAGCTGGATCTCTATTTTTTACATATAAAATGCAGAAGTAGGACTAGGTGACCTAAGAGATCTGTTCCAGCTCCCTTTCTATGGTAATATGAACAAATTCATGAAGTTGGGAAAGCACATATTATATTCTCCAGTTTTACAGATGAAAAAACTAAAAGTCAGAAAGGCTAAGTGATTGACTCAGGGTTACAGAGATAGTAAATCTTACACCTTGAATTTGAACCCAAGTCTTCTAACTTTAAATCCAGTGTTTTCTTTACTAAACTTGTTCATTTCTCTGTTATGACATTACCACAATGTATTTGTAATGATGCAAAAACTCTTCTGTTTAACTTGGAAAATCCTTCATTATCTGACACCAACATTTCTTTTCAAACTCATTGTATATTCCCAACCCTCCCATACTCTGCTATACATCTAACCTCAATTATTCTTTGTTCCTCACAGATTTCACTCCATTTCCTTTTTCTTTGTCATTGTTATTGTTTGTCCTTCATATCCTACCCGGAAGAGGACCATGACATCAGGGAGATGATGTCATGACGTGCAAGTGAATTGGATTTAAGTTGAGGGAGGGCTGTGCAAAATCACCAGTATCATTTTCTGCTCCAGAACAATCTGGGTCCATTGGCAAGATGTAAATCAGGTGATTGTTGATGGTCCTGGGCAGTGGAAGGCCTTGGCCTTTTTTAAGCTAAGGTCTTTAGCAAGTCTCTGTTTGACTAAGGCAATGCCCATTCAGTGATTAAAGTAAGGTAAAAAATGGGTCAAAGAATGGCCTCTCTACCTAGATTAAAAAAAAATCAACCTGGGATGGGAAGACCCTCAAGGTTTCTGAGCAAAACAGAAACAATTGCCATTTATATTCACTCTGAGTTAATCAGGACCCAAATAATGACCAACTGGGACTTGGCCTGGGACCTATTATTAGCTAATCAATGAGAGCCAGAACGATTTGGGTTTAAGGCATGATCCTTAAGAATAAAAGTTTCAGAGATAAGAACCTCTCTTCTTTACTTGAAGATACAGTTCAAGCACTACCTTTTCTGACCCACTTTTTCCCCTTCAAATGCTAGTACTATCCCTTCCTTACTCCTAAATTATCTTCTATTTAACTAATTTTAATTATTCTTTATAAATGTATAGATGCATACACATATGTGGACAAATACTCACATATGTTGTAGACACTATTATGTTTATACATATATGAATAACTATGTATATACATGTATATGTATGGTATGGCAGGCCCTTCTGTCCTCCGCTATTTCCTAAAGTCTGTCTAAGCTCATGGCTTTTATTTGCTTCCATGACATTGTCTATCCATTTCATCCTCTGCTGTTCCCTTTTCCTTTTGCCTTCAATCTTTCCCAACATCAAGGCCTTTTCCAATGACTCATGCTTTCTCATTATGTGACCAAATTATTTAAGCTCCATCTTAAGTATTTGACCTTCCAATGAATAGTCTGAATTATTTTTTAAGTACTGACTAATTTTATACCATTGCTATCCAAGGAACTCTTAAAAATCTTCTCCAGTATCACAGTTTGAAGGTCTCCTTTATGCAGCACTCAGCTTTTCTTATATTCCAGTTCTCACAGCCTCACATGGCTGTCAGAAAGAAAACAAACAAAAAAAAACCCTTAGCTCTCACTATATGGACCTTTGTTTGCAAGGTGGTCTGCTTTTTGGTATGCTGTTCAGATTTGCCATAGCTTTCCTTCCAAAGAACAAGCAGCTTTTGATTTGATGATTTTAGTCACTGTCTGCAGTGATCTTTGAGCCCAACAATATAAAATCTAACCCTGCTTCCATTTCTTCTCCCTCTGTTTTCCAGGAAGTGATGGTGTCAGTTGCCAAGATCTTAGAGTTTTTTGTTTTGTTTTCTTTATGTTAAGCTTCGAGTCATCTCTTACATTCTCGTCTTTCACCCTTTTCAAGAGGCTGCTTATTTCTTCTTCACTTTCTACTATCAGAGTGATGCCTTTACCTGAGGGTGTTCTGCTCAAAAGAAAGTAAATTTTGATGGCTGAAACCTTCCTAGTTATCTAGGGGTTTACTGGCTAGATTTCTTTCTCAAAGACCATAACTTAAACTCAATTCACTCTGGCTCTCATCGATTGGACAACAATAGATGCCTGCCCCAGTAGCACTTAATGATGATTTTTTGGACCATCCTAGCTCAGAATGAATGTAAATAGTAATTGTTTCTGTTTTGACCAGTAACCTTGAGGGTCTTCCCTTCCCAGTTTGAAATTTTATTTTTATTAAAAGGGTCAACCCTTTACTCTTAAACAGCGCTATTCACTAAATGTGCAGCGCCTGACTAAAAGTGATTAAAAAGAACAAGTTCTCCCATTGCATCCTAGGCCATCTCCAGTCATCTTGATCTGTATATGGCCACTGGACCCAGATGGCTCTGGAGAAGAAAGTGAAACTGGTGACTTTGCACAGTCCTCCCTCCCTCAAATCCAATTCAATTACAAGTCATGCCATCATCTTTCTGAATTCATGGTCCACTTCAAGAATGAAGGAAAAACGACCACAATCAGAGTGATACTGTCTGCATATCTGAGACTGTAGATATTTCTCCTAACAGCTTTCATTTCAGCTTTTGGTTTACCCAGCCTGGCATTTTGCATGATGTATTCTGCATATAAGTTATATAAATAAGGTGACAATATACAACCTTCCTACTCCTTTCCCAAACATAAACCAATCAGTTATCCCATGTTAATTTCTAACTGTTGCTTCTCAGCCTTCATACAAGTTCTTCAGGACACGAAATGATTAGTTACCATCTCTTTGAGGACTTGCCGTATTTTTCTGTGATCCATACAGTCAAATGATTTAGTGTAGGCAATTAATCAGAAATAGATTTTTTTTCCTTCTAGATATCCTTTGCTTTTTCTATAATCTTGTGGATGTTGGCAATTTGGTCTCTAGTTCTTTTGACCCTGTGAGAACCAACCTGCCCTTCTATCAATTCTCAATTCAAATACTGCTAAAGCCTGGCTTGCAGAACCTTAAGCATAACATTGTTGGCATGTGAAATGAGCAAATTGTTTGGTAATTTGAACATTCCTTGGCATTGCCATCCTTTAGGATTGGGACATAAACTGATCTTTTGCAATGCAATGGCCATTATTATATTTTCAAAATTTGCTATCATATTTAGTATAGCACTTTAACAACATCATCTATTATAGACTACTAACATTTATATTCTTTTTTGTGATAGGCATTGTGCTAAGCACTTTATAATTATCTCATTTGACTCTCAAAACAGCCCTGAAAATCAGTGGCTGTCATTATCCCCATTTTATAGTTGAACAAACTGAGATAAACAGAGGTTAAAAGAGCTGTCCAGGGTCATGCAGCTACTGTGTCTATACTTGTTTCTCCTGATGAAGCATAAGAGCATTGTGAGTAGGATTTTTCCATTCTTTTCGTTTGTCTCACTAACACCTAGCATCGTGTCTGGCATGATATGTTCGGATTGATCACTTCATTGATCCCCTAAAATAAGTGAGAAGTCCTTAAAGACCTCAAGATACTCTATCTTACCCAATATTTGATTCATGAAAAGAACTTCCTTGGAATGAAAAGAAGTCATGGAAATCTTAAGATTCACAATTATCATAAAACAAATACCAATCAGTGAAGAAAGCAAACATTCATCACACATTTAATAAATGCCACTTTTACCTAGAGGACCTCAAGTCACACTGAACTCTATGAATTTTTTTTTCATTCAATTGACTTTAGAAGCTTTCTGACTATTTATGCGCTTTCCCATAGACTCATCTCAGACCCTGCCTTCTTTAGGTGGTTTTTCTCATTCCTCCTAAATGACAGTGTCTTTCCCTCCCATATTACCTTCTATCTGTATTTTGCAAATACCTAGTTATGCAAATGTCCTTTCCCTAATTAGAAAAAAAAGCTTATTTTTACTTTTATTTTATATGCCTATGTTTTGGCCATTCTTTGTGTGTCCCTGTTTATTATAGTTCTTGGTATATAGTAGACCCTTAAAAATATTTGTTGACTGATTATTAAGGCTCCCAATAAAGGCTTATTATATAATTTATTTAACATTCTTTTCTTATGATGGTTAAGGATAAGACACAGTCTCATCTGACTTGAATTTTGCTTGGCAATGAGGGAAAGGATTAGATAACTTCTTGACCTGCCTTCCTGTTCCATCATTCTCTGAATCTTTATATGAAAAATTAGCATTTGATTTGAAGTGTAAATACTTCCTCCAGGCCACAAAGAGTTGTTTTCCCTGAAGATAATCCAGTGCATTAAATTGCTTGCTATTCAAAGTATTTGATAATAGCTTACATTAATTTATTAAACATGTATATAATAGCTTGTCATGACATCTTTCAAGCTTATTTTATAATATGCTTTATAATTTATTAAGATGTGTGACTATTAAATCTTGTTACATTATGAAGAAGAATGTTATAGATGATGCTATTTTTTATCAAGAATTTTTTAGTTCTGCATTTTCAGTTTTGTTCAATAGCTCATCTCTTGCACTGCATAAATACAATGAATATGATAAATGTCAAAGTAGAAACATCTTCACAAATGTATTTAGTTCAATCCAGTCTTCCTGGGGCTAAATATAGTTTCATTTTTCACGTTGGGAAGAACAGGAAGGCAGTCACCTGCCTTTCACTCCCCTAGTCTGTCCAGAATTAGAGGCCTAAGCATTGTACATGAGGCAGAGAGAACACCAAGGTTAAATGGTAAGAAACAGAAGGGAGAGGGGTGGAGGGTAGAGAGGTAGGAGGGCAGAGTTAAGAGTATATTCCTTATGTTTTCTGGGGTGCATGTCTCTCTAGATGCCTATACTAATAGAGTGTATCTCTCTCCTGAACAACTCAAATGGAGGCTATATGAGTGAGTAAAGTTTTGGTTTTCACTGTAATGGAGGGAGGAGTCTCTCTATGAGTAAGAAATACACCATACAAACTGTAGGGCATACTATTACTCTAAGGACAGGAAAAGACATTTTTGGGATTTACCAATATGTTGTCCTGTGAAAGGGGGAAAAATTCTAAAAGACAAAAGAATTACTTGGGAGATGTATGCTCCTCTACTCTGTGTTTCAAAAACTTATTTGACCTGGCACAGAGAGGAATTAGATGAAACATTCAACTCTTGAAAACAAACATTTTTTTTTCTTATTAGGATATACCAAATGTAAATCTTGATGGAAACATCTTCTCATTTAAAAGAGACAAACTCTGAGAATATAGAACAAGGTACCTTGAATAAAGAATTGACTGAAGTCAGAGGATTTGGGTTCAAATCTTACTTACTGTCTGTATGAACCTAGCCAAATCTCAACCTGTTTGGGCCTCAGTCTCCTCATCTATAAAATGAGGACGGCATTGGAATGCTTTGGATTCTATGTTGCCTACATATACATCTTCCTGCTCTACATTGATGATTTTATCAATTCAATTCATCAAATGCTGGTTACATGCTCAGTGGCAAGCAGGAGAGATACTAAGACAATAATGAAATCATCTGTTTTCAGAGGGTTTTCATTGGACTTTGAGGACAAAATACATACATATATACATAAACAGATACACAGAAATATAATGCATTTCCAGAAGACCAGTGTATTCTAAAGAGATTAATTGAGAAAAGCCTCATGTATGAGGTGGTATGTGACTGAGGCTTTGAAGGAAACTAGGAAGTCTATAAGGCAGAGACAAGGAGGGAATTATATTTCCAGGCACAGAAAGCTACTTGTTCAAAGACACAAGCAAATAAAGAGGACAGAATATTATTTACAGGGAACAAATAGGCTAATTTGATTGGCATAAAGAGTGTAAGAAGAGTGCTATGAAATAAAACTGGAAAGGTAGGTGGAAGCCAAATTCTGCAGGGCTGAAATGTCAGGCTGAGTCCATAGATCATCCCAGAGAAAATAAAGCGCAATTGAAAATTTTTGAATGTGCGTTAGGGAGTGGGTGAGTCATATGTGTTATTTGAGAATACTAATTTAGCAGCTCAGACTGGAATGGGAAGAAAGGAAACCTGACTAGAAGGATATTGAAATAGTCTAGGGGAGAGGAGATGACACCATATTTCTATTATATAACTAAACTAGGGCTCAGTAAAAGGAGGGAAGGGGATAGATTTGTGAGGATTTGGAGAAAGGTTCAATCAGACTTCACCACTGAGTTGTTATGAGAGTTGAGGAAGAGGGGAGATTCGAGGATTCTGAGTTTATGAATTCAGGTACCTGGAAAGATGGTGCTCTCATTAATCAAGATAGGGAAATTCAAAGAGGGGTAAGTTTTGAGGAAAATATAATTAGATCCAAAAATTTCAAAGGAAACATTTCAAATCCTTGACTACATGAACAATGGCTCCAAATCACTAAGAGAAATTCAAATTAAAACAATTCTGAGATTTTACCTCACTCTTTAGTGAGAGAGAGACAGAGAGACAGAGACAGAGACAGAGAGAAAGAGAGAGAGAGAGAGAGAGAGAGAGAGAGAGAGAGAAAGAGAGAGACAGAGACAGAGAGAGAGAGAGAGAGAGAGAGAAATCATGTTTAGAGGGAGTGGTAGAAAAAAACAACTATGCAACTTTTCTGGAAAATATTTTGGAGAATACAAGATAGGTAACCAAATATTAATAAATTAATATTACCAGTTTTGTGAGAGCAAAAAGGTTGAAATACATTAAGTGCTACTTAACTTCGAAATAGCTAAAACAATTTAGCATATGAACATAATAGAATATCATTGTGTTATGAGAAATGTTGTAGATGGAATTTTAAAGAATCATGATAAGATATATATATATATAAAGTAATCACAATTGAAGAAAAATTAAACAAGGAAAGTTCCAAATACACTAATGCTAACAATGCAAGGAAGCAAACATTAAAATGAAGCTTAACAAGGTTATACAATTGTACTTAATGGTTAAATTCCAGATTTGCATAGGTATGCATGCAATGCTGCTTCTCATATAATATATATTTCCTTGTTATATGTTCCTTCCCAAAAGAAGACTTTCAAACTTTTAATTTATGAGAAATATTTCTCTAAGTAAATAACAAGAAATGCAAATTAAAACAAAACCAAATTTTATTTTATCCTCATAAATAGGCAAAAATAATAAAAGTCATAAAACATCATTGCTAGAACTGCTGGAAGAAACACGTTAGCTATTTTTTTTTACTGAATATATAAGAGAAAGAAAGAAAGAGAGAGAGAATATTGTTTGGGAAATATTGAATTTCAGATGCATATGGATTATTCAGGTTAAGTCAGTAAGGTGGGAATAAAATATTATGAAATGATACCACATTAAGGCAATAATATTCTATTTATTATATTTAAATATAGAAATAAAGGTTATTAACATGAGAACACAAAGTAAGATAAAGAACATCCTTTAGAAATCATGATATTTCATGTAGTTACCAAATAAATTAATCAATTTCTCCCACCTTAAACAATATACTAATAGTATTAACTAAAATGGAATAAAAAAATAATACTATTAAATACCAATAATATAGCAAAATGAAAAGAGAGAAATGAAAATGCTAACTTTATTATTATACTTTTCTATATTTTAAGAAGCGATGTAGAAAAGTTTTGCTATGAATTTCCATATGTAGCTTTAAAGTAATTTATCTTATTTGTGAAGGCACCAGGGTTGGTCAGCAAATCTCATGGCAAGTCTGTAAATGAATCTCTGCTGTTAGTAATATTTTTTTTCCCAAAAGCTTAGACTAGGAAAGGAAATACCTTTGTTCATTACCTAGAACTGTCAGTCAATATTATTCCCCAGCCACTTATCTCATATTTTACTTTAGACAGTAAATGGCAAATGGCAAGAAGTCTGTTGCTTATGCTGACTATGAAAAATTCAGTAATGTTCCATTCAACTGATAACCTCCCTATGCCTCTGAAAGGTGCTATACTTTCACAAAGAGCAAAAACCCTCTCTTACAAAGACTTGCCCAAATTTTCTGTTCAAACAGTTGTATTCCCCCATCAAATGAGACAGAGATGGAACTAGTGAGGGCATAACTAGATCACTGTCCCAAGGCACCAAAATTTGGAATGTGAAAACAATAAAAATAATGAGTTTAAAAGTTTGTGCAGGTTTAAATGTATGGCATTTACATTTTGGCAGAACTTTCACACCTTCAGTAGTACAGAAATTAATTAGCAAAAATAATTAAAACAGGCAGCTCCCAGATGTGATGCTACTACTCCTGCTCCCTCCCCCTCCCTCATAGTCACTTTCCAGATAATCTGTTCCCAGGATCCAGGCAGATCTCCTTGTCCCTGAGCAGCAGGCTCTCCAGCATCACATCTCTGACTCTTCTATGGGGCTGTATCAAGTTTGCCCACATGAGAATTGATGTCTTGGAGTGTCTCTCTTTCTAAGGCATTGTACCAGGAAAGCTTCACCAATGTTGATTAAAGGGCCTTTACTGTTCATTTTTCGCAGTGCCAAAATTATTAGTTGCAATTCTTTCACAACACAGTTTATGCAACTCTCTATACTGTTAAATGATAAACCAAGAAAGATTCTAATATCCCCAAACAAGGCTATGAACACTGGGGAACCTTGAAAGAAAACATTTGAAAAGAGTTTTTGATTGATTTGGAGAAAATTCCCTTTGTCTTACTTCAATTCTCTGGGTGATTAGGAGAGAATGAGTCATCTACAGCATGCCATAATAGAAACAACACTGTTCTTGTAGTCAGCAGAATGTGTTCAGGTCTGTCCCTTATGATCTCTGTGATCTGTCACTTCTAGTCTGAGGGACTTTTCTCACTTTATTTAGTTTCCTCATCTGTAAAATTAGGGGTTTCAGCTAAATTCTTTTTGAAATCTCTTCCAGATCTATATGTCCTTTTCCCTTCCTCTAAAGCTAAGTGGTGTGCAAGTCTTCACCCAATTTTGGTCAAAGTTCTAATGAAATACAGTATATCTATCTACAGAAATATACTAAAAGTTACATACCATCCTTTCTGTTATTCATAATCAGAGAACTAAAGCTAGCAAGTAGCTAATGAGTGGAAGGAACTCTTGTTTCTAGAAAGTAGCTGTGACTGGGGGAAAATATGATATATTGGTTTTAAGGCTAGAGGAATGAGAGGTGCAGTGAATAGAGCACGGGCCCTGGAGTCAGGAGGACCTAAATTCAAATCTGGCCTCAGACACTTAACACAAAAAACAACTAGCCATGTGACCTCAGGCAAGTCACTTAACCCCAAATTGCCCTCCAAAAAAAGCAAAAAAAAAAAAGACTAGAGGAATGAGAAATTGTGTGCCAATCAGTGTCAGGCCTGGGGTACTTCCTCATGTCAGACAGGAGACATAGAGAGGGAGCACACCATAGTGGACAGAGTGCTGAATGTGGAGTCTGGAAGACCTACTTTCACCTCCTTGTCAGACATTTATGAGCTATGTGAGGCTGGGTAAGTACTTGCCTTGTTTTTGCCTGAGTTCCTCATCTGTAAAATGAGGGGGTTGGATTAGATGGATTCTAAAGTCACTTCCCACTCTAAATCCATGAATTTATGTACTTCACCAGAGTTAAATGGTGTTGACAATATGCAAACACAGATTAAATATTGCATCAACCTATTTCAAGGCAAACATATTAACCCTCTAGGTACTCAGAACTAGACAATAGTGGAGAACACAAAGAGGATGACTAAATTTCTCTTTCTTTTTCTTTTTGCCTCTGTCTGTCTGTCTCTTTGTGCTTCTTGAATAGGAACTAGAAAACATGCTTTTAAGGTTTGAATAGCAGGCATTCTTTACAGTCAGAAGAACCAAATCCTTGAACTGGAAAAGTCCCACTTGAACAGAAGAATCAAGGAGGACAAAAAAATGCTTTTCTTCTAACTGATATTTAAAAGATAATATTGCTGTATCTTCCTGAAGGTAGAGACATTGGAGGGTCTAATACTTCTTAATTTAAGTTTTTTTTTTCAGTGAAATGAGATGACTAAAGGCATATGGCCTCAGTTATGAAATGTTAGAATGCATATATTGACCCCCAGTAAAAGCAAAAGGCCTGAATGTTCAGAGTAAATATCTGACTTATTTTTAAGCATCCATATGGTTATTTATATTTGCAGGATACATTATTTTTGTAAGATTTTTGATTTCCAAATTCCACCCCCTTCCCTGCACCCTTCCCAAAACAAGAAGTAATCTGATATAGGTTATATTTTTTGCAGTCATGCTAAACATATTTTTACAATTAGTCATGTTCGAAAAGAAAAATCAGAACAAAAGGGGAAAACCATAAGAAAACAAAACAAAGCAAAAAGTGAAAATAGTGTGCTTCTATTTGTATTCAGACTCCATAGTTTTTCTCTGTGTGTGGATAGCATTTTCTATCATGAGTCCTTTGGAATTGTCGTGGATCATTGTATTGCTGAGAAGACTAAAGTCAATCATAGTTAATCACTGCACAGTGTTGCTGTTGCTATGTATGATGTTCTCCTGGTTCTGCTTGCTTCACTCAGCATCAGTTCATATAAGTCTTTTCAGTTGGTTTTTCTGAAATCTGCCCTATATAAATATTCCATTATGTTCATATAACACAAGTTGTTTAGCTGTTTCTTGATTGATGGGCACCTCCACAATTTCCAATTCTTTTTCACCACAAAAAAAGCTGCTATAAATACTTTTGTACATTTGGATTCTTTTCTCTTTTTTCATGATCTCTTTGGGATACAGCCTTAGTAGTGGCATTACTGGATCAAAGGGTATGCTGTAGCAGCAAGGGATACCCTAGTATCCCTAGGATGGCTGCCAACCCAGGTTCTTAGATTTGCTTTTCTAAAGGAAATCAACTCAAAATGGGTTAACAATCTTACTTTAATCAGTCAAACATATTATTTACCTAGTACAGGGGAAAAAGTCAGCACCCTGAACTTCAGAGAATACAAACACGTTACAAACAGAAGTTAAAAGCAGACAGCGAAACAGATCAGCAAACAGGTTTACAGCTATCTGACCATTACATCCATACCTAGTCAGTTACCAAAGAGGGAAGCACCAACATCTGGGTTTTCAAAGCTAGGGGGCCCAACAGCTCCCCACAGTCTTGTCTGGTCAAATCACACAATTCTACTTAAAGTGAAACACAAAACAAAATCTCATATCAGGGTATATATATAGCCTTCTCCTGGCTCAGAGAATGTAATAACCCTCTTTACCCACTGTCCAATCACAAATTAAAAAGATGTGGGCATTCCTGAAAAACAAGCCTCCCGCCACAGGCTCCATGTGACCTCATTCAGCCTATTAGGGGGCAGAGTATATTTTCAAATGTGGGAAGGTTCTCATCATCACTTAAGGCTATCAAAAGGCCAAGAAGCAGGGAAGATTTTCAGATTCCCATTCCCATAACATATGCCCAGTTTTATAGCCTTTGGAGGTAATTGCAAATTGGTTTCCAAAATGGTTGGGTCAGTTCATAACTCTACCAACAATGCATTAGTGTTCCAATTTCCTCGCATCTTCTCTAACATTTATCATTTTCTCTTTCTGTCATATTAGCCAATCTGATAGGTATGAGGTGGTACCTAATCAATAGTGATTTAGAATATTTTTAATATGTCTATACACGTCTTTAATTTATTCATCTAATACTACCTGTTCATATTCTTTCACTATTTATCAATTGGTGAATGACTTATATTTTTATAAATTTGATTAAGTTTTCTCCATATGTGAGAAATGAGGCCCTTATCAGAAACACTTGCTGTAAAGGTTTCTACTTTTCTTCTAATCTTGTTGGGGTTTTTTTTTGTGCAAAACCTGTTTAATTTAATTTAATCAAAATTATCCTTTTTGCATTTCATAATGTTTGCTATCTCTTGTTTGGTCATAAATTCTTCCCTTCTCTATAGATCTGACAGATAATCTATTAATTGCTTTCCTCATTTGCTTATGGTATCATTCTTTATGTCTAAATCCATACTCATTTTGACCTTCTCTTGGTATATTGTGTAAGATATTGGTCTGTATCTAGTTTCTGCCATACTCTTTTCCAGTTTACCCAGTGTTTTTTTTTCAAATTGTGAGTTCTTATGCCAGAAACTGGAGTCTTTGTGTTAATCAAACAGTAGGTTACTATCCATTAACTACTGAGTGTTATGTGCATAACCTATTCCATTTATCCACCACTCTATTTCCTAGCCAATACAAATTATTTGTGATGAATAGTTATTTATATTATAGTTTTAGATCTGTCATGACTCCTGGGCCACAATGCTTTGTAATTTTTCATTAATTCCCTTGATTGCAGAATACATTAATATAATTTCCAAAGAGGACAAATTAGTGTATAGTGGAATATATGTTTGCTTCAGAGTAAAAGAATCTAAAATCAAATCCTTGTTCCATTACTACCTATTCAGTAGGTCATGGACTTTGGGCAACTGTAATGATAATGGGAATTTGAAGATCCTCCCTGCCAAATGTAGGCCAAATATAATCACATGGAGCCCACTGGGGGAGGAGCTTACTGAAAGGGTGGAACAGGAAGGATGAAGCAGGAAGGAGCAGGAGAGAGAGCCAGAACAGCTAGGAATAAGCAGGAGGGAAACAGAGCAGCTAGCTATGGTTAAGAGGTCCTATTTCATTTTGAAGTCTTGACAGAGGGAAGTCTTGAGAACATTGGTGTTCATTGCATTGGTTATGTATACCAATTTCTTGGTTGCTACGATGGATTTGGCTTCCTGTTGTTGGGATTCATCTTTCTGGTATTTGAATAAATGTTTTGGTTTTGTCTTACAAAATCTGTTACATTTTGTGATTCACAACTACAGTAGCATATTCAGAACTGCCCTGGGCACTGTGACTATCACATTTTCATTATAGCAATTCACTTAAATTCTCTGAGCCTCAGTTCCCTCTGGAAACTTAGAACATCAAACTAGATGGCCTCTAAGGTTCAAACTAGCTTTAGTATATTAAAAATATAGATGGATTTACTAGTAAACACAGACTTCTGGTGAAACTGGAAAGCAGTATGGCAGAAATTAGATACAATCAATAGCTCACACCATACACCAAAATGAAATACAAATGGCTACATGACTTAGATATAAAAGGTCATATCATAAGGAAATTAGAGGAGCAAAAATAGGAATTACCTTTAGTATGTGTTGATAGAGGAAGAGTTCATCACCAAACAAAGAATGGAAAAATATCAGAAAAGGTAAAATGGACAATTTTTATTATAAAATGAAAAATTATTATTATTAATAAAAATTAAAAGACTTTTAATTTTCACACAAATAAAATAAATTCTGTTAAAATTAGAAGGGAAATAGTAAATAGAGAGAAAATTTTTGCAGTGTTTCAGATAAAGGTCTGATACCTAAGAAATATTAGGAAATAATTTAAAAGTATAAGAGCAAGAGCCATGCTCCAGGAGATACATAGTCAAAGGATATGAAAGCCAGTTTTCAGAACAAGTAATCCAAGTAATAACACGCATGTAAAAAAAAAGCACTTCAAAACACTAATAATTAGAGGAAGGCAAATTAAAAGAATTCTAAAGTTTTGTCTCATACCTGCGAAATTGGTGAAGTAACAATAAAGGGAAATTACAATGCGCTAGAGGAGTTTTGGGAGAGCAGAAATAATACACTATGAGCAAAGTGGGGAATTGGTCTAATCTTTTCTGAGAGCAACTTGGCAGTATGCTGTCATATTCATTAAGCTTTGCCTTCCCTTTGACCCACCGTCATTAGCAGACTTATTCCTTCAAAGAGATAAAAGAAGGTGGAAATATCCCATAGGTACAAATGTTTTATGTCTGATAATTTTGTAATTTGCAAGAACTAGAAACTAAGGAACTACCTGTCAACTGTGGGATGGTGGAACAAATTATGGCACATGAAAGTAGAATACTATTGTGCCATAAGAAATTATAAAAAGCACAGTTTCAAAGAAGCCTGGGAAGACTGATATAGTATAATACAAGCTGATACAGTGAAATGAACACAATGAAGTGGACAATTTGTATAACAATGAAATTGTAAAGACATGAATGGCTGAAAAATTGGATCAATGCAACAACTACCCACTATTACAGAGGAAAAAAGAAATGACAAAGAATTTTGCCCATTTCCTGAAAGACAGGTGATAGTGAAGAGGGCAGGGTACCATAAATTTCAAGTTGCAGAACCAGGACTGAGCTATGTTGGTAAAGGAAGTTCACAGAATTTTATGACTAGACTCATGAAATATCATGCTCAGTAACACACATGTTGAGGTAAAGGGTTTAGGGGTGCTTGAGACCCCAAAATACTAACACGCCAGCTTCTGCTGAATGGATTTAATTCATCTTCTCTCAGCCAAAGAAAAGCAAGGTTTATTAAAGGTTCACCATAATGGGTAGACTCTTAAGGAGCTTCACTATCTGTTATGCTTATATTGGAGAAGGGTGCCAGAATAATCTGACACAGAGTCAATCTACTCTAGGTAATTCTCTGGCTCTAATGGAGGCAATATGGGGTTTTATATACAGAAAGGTTGTAGGAGGATTTAGGGGTGGTCTAGAGAAGGAGTTTGTGAATGGTCTTGAGGAGGAGTCAAATGAGGTCAGACTCCAGTAAAGAGAGTTTAAGGGTGAAACTTAGTTGGAGGCCACTGGAGATACAGACAATGGGAGGCTAGGCTAGTTTAAGGGTAACAGATGTGGGCATAGATATTTTTGGGAGGATCAAGGGTGGAACCTAGCTGGACAATGGAGGCCTAGGATAGTAACAGAGATTTGTGCTAAGATATAATGAAAGGCTTATGGCCTTAGGTAAATGCCTTATCAAATGGGAAGATTCAAGGAGAGATCAAGGGGGTTTCTAGAGCCTGTACCTCATCACATACACACTTAAACAAACAAACCCTTCCCTACCTACTTCATAGACTTATGTTAAGGGATTGAATTAGACAATAGAGAGGAAAATGCTCTGTAAAAAAGTCCAGGACATTATAAATGTAAGTTTTAGAAACAGAACCTAATTTATTAAATTCTGATTTGTTTACTTTTTCACCAAGTTGCCTTTTTACAAAGTAAAACTGATTATCGATGCTTTAAAAACATCATAAAACTGAGCCATGAGTAGCAGAAATGTTGCTGATTTACAATTTTTTTTTTGCCTTTTGGAGGGCAATGTGGTGTGTGTGTGTGTGTGTGTGTGTGTGTGTGTGTGTGTGTGTTTGTGTATAGTTGTTAAGTGTCTGAGGCCAGAACCAAACTCGGTCCTCCTGCCTCTGGGGCCAGCACTTACTCACTGTGCCACCTAGCTGCCCTGATTCACAAATATTTTAAATAGAATTTATTCTGGTTTTTAATGTGCTAACGTTTGAATTGAAGTTGAGACATCTAATATTTTTTAGAAACTTTCCCTGGTTTTACATGGTATAGGCTGGAAAGAATTCCACTTCAGCAAGAACTTTTGTGCTATATGAGTAACATTATATGGCACAATTCCCATAATGCTGTATAGCAGACTTCAGGTTAGAACCCCATTCATTAGCGAGTATTTGGACAGAATTAAAAGGTCCTGCCTTTACTTTTTCAGAGTTCTTTGTAGTCTTCTACTTTACTGCTAGCTCTTCCATTTTCCAAAATATTTAAAAAAAAATTAAGAGTCCAACAGCAAAGCACTCTACTCAAACCTGAAATAAACCCAATTCAAGTGGTGGCTAAATGGAAGAACTGACCCTAGTGGCCCTAGTACAGGTATTTATTATATTATACTTGGACTATTGCAATAAACTGCTCTTTGTTCTCCCTGATACAAGGCTCTCCCCTGAGCATCCTCTTCTCACTTGTCAAATTAAGCTTTCTAAAACATATATCTGACAATGTCAGATCTCCCTCTTTTTAATAAACTCCAATGACTCAATATCACTTCTAGGATAAAATACAAAATCCTATTTAGCATGCAAAGTCCTTTACAACATGATCCCCTCCTACCGTTTCAGTCTTCTTTCACTTTACTCCTTCCTATATATTCTGCAGTTCAGCGATACTGGACTTCTTCCTATAACTTTCACAAGATAGATCTTCTCCAGGCTCTAGGAATTTTCAGTGGCTCTTTCCCAGAACTTTAAAATACTTCCTCCTTCTCTCTACTTTCTGGCTTCAGTGGCTTTCTTCAAATCCCAGCTAAAAACACATATTCTGCAAAAAATTTTACTTGATTCCTTTTTCTTTCCCTCTATTTATCATCTCCAATTTATCTGATATGTGTCTACATGTAAATTTAGATAGACTGTACAATGTATGCCAAATGGATACAAAGCATAGACATGTAAATATATTTGTAAACACATACATACACATTTAGATAAGTGGAAGAGATAGATGAATCGAGGATATATAGATAGCTGGATAGATAGAAGATCCCTGGTTCAAAGAGTCAATAACATGTGATTCTTTCCTTATTGGTGGAGACTGGTTATTCAAGGCTCCATACCTATGTGAAGGGGCAGTGGGCAGAGTCAGTGAGAACTGGAGTGATGAATGATTTGTGTCTCTTTTTACTTTCATTTTCAAAAGAAAACGTGTATAATTCCAACATATATTCAGGTTACTGAAGGTAGAGAAAGACTCTGTAAAAAGCTAACATGAGGGGCGGCCAGGTAGCACAGCGAGTAAGAGCACCAGCTCCAGTGTCGGGATGACCTGGGGATCGAATCCGGCCTCCGACACTAAGCACCCACCCAGAAACACCTGGCCGTGTAACCTTGAGCAAGTTGCTTAACCCTGATTGCTCATTAAAAAAAAAAAAAGCTAACATGAGAGGAACTGGCAGACTCAATCATGTCCCTATCCATAATTTTGTAAATTAGACACCTGAGAGAATTTCCCTTTGGGTGATATCTGGAACTGTCTCTTGGCTGAACTAAGTTATTCTTGCTCCAAAAACAAGATAGCTCATTCAATATGTAACATATGATATATGTTGTGTCATATGGCCTATAATCACACATATGTTACACACACACATTTTTTTTCTGATTACTATCTGTTTGGATAAATTGGTTTATTTGCTATTAGTCATGTTTTCATTGTGAAGCTAGCATCTGGTAAAAAGGTGGTCAAGCCTAGTTTGAACCTAAAAGCTATATTCACTAGTCTAATAGTGTTTAAGAGAACACACATACATACATACATACATACACATGCATGTATATAATACACACAATATACATGTATATGTAGAGTAAGAGACTGTGGGACAGAGAGAAAGGAAGGGAGAAGAAGAAAGAAGAAGAAGAAGAAGAAGAAGAAGAAGAAGAAGAAGAAGAAGAAGAAGAAGAAGAAGAAGAAGAAGAAGAAGAAGAAGAAGAAG
>NW_027185764.1:36648781-36694839 GCF_028583685.1 Petaurus breviceps papuanus | reverse complement strand
GATAGATAGATAGATAGATAGATAGATAGATAGATAGATAGATAGATAGATAGATAGATAGAGATGAATTAGGGATAGAGATAACTAGAGATAATTGAGATGTCTTTGCATAGGTTTTTTTTAAATTTGTCATTTCTTCATGGAACAGACTAAGATCCTAGAGATCAGAGACATTTTTTTTTCCTTTCTTTTTATCCCCAGCACTTATCACAGTGCCTGACACATAGTAGACACTTTATAAATGCTTATTGATCGACTGACTAGAAGAGGCTGGCAGACTTGCGGTAGGATCATAGATCTAGTCCTGTAAAGGACTTTGCAAGTTCAGCCCCCTCCTTTTTTAGGTTAGGAAACCTGAATCTCAATATAGTAAGTTCTTTGCCAATGACATGGTAGATAGCAAGTAACAGAACCAGGATTCGAAACCACATGCTCTGATTTAAAATCTAATGCACTATTTTGAACTATACCATGATAAAGAGAATATCTTTATAAAATATCATTAGCAAAGAGGAGAGGAGATTATTATTATTATTATTATTATTATTGCTACAATAAACATATTAGGCTAGCAATTAGGATCCACCTTCATTTTTGCTTATTTGATTTGTCTTCTCCCTTTTCCTTGTAGATGACCTCTTCTTTTTACTGAAAATGTCAATAAAGATTGGTCAGATGACGTTGCCATAGTCCTAATTTTGTTCATTTTAGCTCAGTAGTGAGGATGATGTACTGGGCCCCTACAGCTAAAGGACTATCTCACATTAGACCTGACACTGACTGATACATGGAGAAGCCTCTAAAGACTCAAGCGGGAGAGGCATAAAGTACTTTAAAAGTCTGTTCACAGAACATTGCCAGAAGGAGGTAAAAGGTAGAAGAGCGAGGAATTTGAAGAATTCTCTTTAGAAACATTAAACTTTGCAGTGTGGAAAATGTTCTTTAACCCTCTTTCCCCTCAATCCTCTATCCTATGGAATGATTCAAATATTCCACAGGGCATTTAAATGTCAATCGATAACAAAAATGCCACACATTTCTGTGTGGACTATTGGACCTGATCTCTTAACAGATAAATTATTATAAAGTGAGCTAATTTCAACTGTGAGGGGACTGGGAGGGAGGGAAAAAAATCAAGATTAGAAGAGGGGTTCAGAATGATATTTAATGAATGTCCTCCTAAAAAACAATGAATGATTATCTAATAGCCTGGAAATTTTAATTGAATCTGCTTTAGGAAGAAATTTATTTACTTTATAAGTGGCTCTGTTCTGTTTCCCAAGGCTATCTTTCCCTGGCTTTTAACAGTAGGGTACATTTTAAAATGTTCATTAAAAAATACAAGGTGAGGTGATCCCCAAAGGCCCTTATTGCATTTGTAGGCTCATACTAGAATATACTTACATTAGAATAATTTAATTTCAATTTTTCATATTACTGAGATCAATAGATAAAATTATTGATGTTATTTATCACTAATTGGAAAAAGTCCTTATTGATAACTCATGCAATATGAGTTATTTTTCCATTATATTTAGTGAAAACTTTTGTTTATATAGTGCCTAATAGTCATGAATGAATGGAAAATTTAAGAACCCCACATTTGATATATTCAATAATTAAATTTTTTAACAAGTATTCCTAGGTATCTGAAAAAAGACATTTCTTCAAGAGGTATTTATCCATGTCTAAGAATATGTTTTCTTACCATCTGTCCTTAGAAAAAATTCACAGATTTTTTGGAGTGCCTTCTTTTACCTTTTTTTCCTTTCCCTTCACCCCTTCAAGGCAAGGTTATTAAAACATAAGAGAAGGGCAGAAAGCAGCAGGAAACTATGTGTTGTTTAGATAGGAAATTACATAAAGTATCTGTGAGTATGACAATGACTCTTGTATTTCTTGAGGTATTGGTCTGGAAACATTATAGAAACAACCTGGTTAGGCCTCGATCAGTTTGGACAGTTCAAAGCATATAGGGATATATAGTGTAAAGAAGAAAAGACTTGGAGTGTCTAGGTGGAGCAGTGAATAGAGCACCGGCCTTGGAGTCAGGAGGACCTGAGTTCAAATCTGGCTTCAGATACTTAACACTCACCCTGTGACCTTGGGCAAGTCAATTAACCCTAATTGCCCTGCATTCCCCCCTCCAAAAAAAAAGAAGAAAGGACTGAAGGGCCTTATGATGACTTTTCAAATACTTGAAGCATTAATATATGGAAAAGGAATTACATTTTTTCCTTGTAGTTCCAGGGGATAGAACTAGGGCCTACAAGTGAAAGTTACAAGGGGGAGGAATTTTAATTGGCAAAACTAATCACCAAACAATAAATAACTTACCAACCTTTATCAACCAGTCACTGAACTTGAATAGTATTTGAGCTCAACCTGTCCAAAACCTTCACTTTACAGATGAAGATCAAAGAAGTTAAAGTAACCAAGGTGAGAGTTATCCAATGTCAGAACTAGAACTAGAATCCAAATACCCTTATTTATGATGCTATTATTCAAAATTGAAAGAGACTTCCCTCAGAAGTAGTGAATTCCTGTTTGGCAGAATTATTTAATCAAAAGCTAAATAACCACCTGCCAAAGATGTCGTAGCATTTATTACTGTCCTGAGTAGAAGGCTCTATTACATAGTCAATAAGGTCACTTTTAATTCAAAGAAAACTCTATATTGCTAGGATATTATGCAGCTTACTATATGCCAGTGGGAGGATTTGATCTAGAATTCTGAGCACCCCCCTCCCATAATTATGATCAGATATGTAGTCTTCTAGATAGTGTTTTTTGTTGTACTGTTCTGAGCTCCCAGCTCTGAAGGGTTGTCTGTCAATATCTATCTTGAAGGGAAATGCCTAGAAATGAAGGTTGCAAATCAGATGTTGTCTGATGAAGGCAGAGTATGGTGAGATACTCATTTCTCTTGCCCTAGATCAGGAGTGGGGAATTCACAGCCTTGAGGCCACCTGTGGCCCTCTTGGTCTTCAAGTGTGGCCCTTTGAATGAATCCAAACTTCACAGAATGAATCCATTTAATAAAAAGATTTGTTCTGTAAAACTGGCACTAAGTTAAAAGGTAGAATCCAAGGACCTAGAAGGACACATGTGGTCTTCAGGCCACAGGCTCTCCACCCCTGTCCTAGATGATAAGTATACTGTTATTAATGCAGCCTGAAGCTGCATTTCAGGTAGCTAGTTGGTATAATAGGTAAAGAGCTGGCTCTGGAGTCAGAAGGATCTGAGTTCAAATGTGACCTCAGATACTTACTAGTTGTGTGACCCTGGGCAAGTCACTTAACCCTGTTTGCTTCAGTTCCGCATCTGTAAAATGAGCTTGAGAAGAAATGCCAAATCATTCCAATATCTTTGCCAGGAAAACCCCAAATTTTGTCATGAAGCTTCGAATAAGACCGAAACGACTTAATTACAACAACAAAGGTTGCAGGTGGTTTGGGGGAGGTTATAGTATATCACACTCCTCAAATATTGTTAACTAGAGCTCTTGGGTCATTTCGAAATGAAGATAAATCAGGTTTTCTTCATTCTATATTTTTAAGCTAGCTACTGATTAAAAAGAACCTTAAGTATAGGAATTGATATTTGCCCTTATTAAATTTCATATCTTAACATTGGCCTTTTATTCCAACCTGTCAAGGTTTCTGTGAGCTTGACATTATCCCCAAACTGAATAAGAATGCCTGCTAAGAATTTGATCTAAGTTTGTGAATGTTGAAGAGGATAGAGTCTTTCAGCATGCTACTTGAGATTTCCATCGAGAATGATGCAAGTCCATTAATCAACTCTTCTTTGGGTGTAGTTATTAAACTAGCTTCGAGGTCGCCTAACTGTGCTATTAGCCAGCCTATATTTCTCTATCTTATCCACAAGGGTATCATAAGAGGCTTTGTCAAATAGATTGTTGACATCAAAATGCAGTGTATCTTTAACATTTCTTTGATTTAAGAGTCTAGTAACCCTATCGTATGAAGAAGTTATGAACAAATGTACTTACCATTTCTATCAGTGAATCCCATCTGTCTCTACAATTCAGGTTAAAATGATACAGTGCCTATTTGGAGCTGCCATAGAAAACTCTTGTTAAAAGGAAAGTGGAAAAACTCTATTTAAAAAGAGTGAAGTTCTTTTTGACTTTTTTTGTAAAGGACAAAACACAAATGCATTTTTTGCTATTGTTGCAATCGACAGCAGAGGATGATGGAATAATCAGATTAATGGATTGTGAAAAGGACATTTACCATGAGTACCCAAGGAGATCTGTAAAATTCTATCCTTTTTATTCAACCATTTTAAATTCCACAAGGGTAAATATATTTGGCATATTATCAGAGAGGATGCTATTGTTATTTGCTTAGCTCTAAATGTATAGCATTTGTGCCATTATTTTTTGATGAGTTCATTTTATTTGACAAGCTAGTCCAAATAGGGGAGGATTTTTTTTATAGAAACATTCCTGACATTTTGGTTTGAACATGAATTTATACCTTCAATTTTTAAGGAGGAAAAGTATAGGAAAAAGACAAGTGCACAATATGGTGATGGTAAATACATTAGCTATTTTTCTTATTATTTGTCAGCTTTGTTGATGACTGTGAGAATAATATATAATACAGTAGTAATTTTCTCAAGATGATAGTCGGAAAAGCATCTGTGGCTTTTTATTATGGTCTTTCAGATATATATTTGGTTTAATTAATCTGATGGGTATAAGATAAGACAAAACAGTCAAATTATTTACATAACCAATACAATATTGGTCAAAAGAGATGTGTGTTAATATATAAATCTTAACGACTTCTTATAAAAGATGTCAAATATATATTGCCCACACAATAATAAAAATTTCTGAATGATATGTTGATGCATATTACCGCATTGGTTCCTTTCAATGTCACCATTAAACAAGGCAATTATCACTTGCTATTATAAATATAAGTAAGTATAAAATTAATTGAAGGGTTGATATTCAACTATATTACAATAGAAAAAACCACTGAACTTGGAAAATTGGGCTCTGGTTCTGGCTCTGCCAATTACTTACAAGTCTATTACATCTGTGGGTCTCATTTTCTCATTTAAAAATTAAAAGGATGAATTTTTCATCTCTAAGGTACTGTTCAACTTAATAATCAACTCAATAATCTATAAATCTATAAATTGATCAAGGTAGCAAAGCTAGACAGGACATAAACCCAGGTCTTCTGACTTCTACTTTGAATCCTCTTCCAGTTAATTCACTCTTCATTAAGCAGTTAAGTACTTACAATGTGCCAACATCCATGAATTCCTGAGGTTACAATCTGGGAATTCATGGACAAACAATAAACCTGCCCTTGCCCTCCACAAACACAGATTGTAAGCAACATCCATATGCATACATATTTAAATGTAGAATATGTTCAAAATAAATACAATTCTCTATTTCGATAATTTTTTTCAATAATTTGGATTATAAAACCATGCCAAACACAGCAAAAAATAGTATTGAAACAGTCAGATAATACAGTATATCTGAATTTTGAATCAGGAAGAACTGAATTGGAATTTTGCCTCACATATTCAATACCAGTCATATCATTCTGAGTCTCTCAACCTCAGTTTCCTTATTTGTAAAATTTGGATAGTAACAGCAACTACCTCACAAGGTTTTGGGGAGGACCAAATAAGACAGAATATGTAAGTTGATTCAGATAGCATTATATACATTCTATCTATTATCATCAATATTATTAATGATGGTGATGATGGTGATATTGTGTTTATATCATCAGGGAATAATGAGCAAATTACAGAAGCTGCTAAATATCCCTCAAGGGAAGTTGGTCCCACTTTTGTTATCGTTCAATAATGTCAGTAATATCCTGCTCTTTGTAACCCTGTTTTGGTGTTTTCTTGGGAAAGATACAGGAGTGCTTTGCCTTTTCCTTATACAGCTCACTTTATAGATAAGGAAATTGAGGTAAATAGGGTTAAATGATTTCCTCAGGATCATATAGCTATTAAATACTTGAGGCCAGATTTGATCTCAGGAAGATGAGTCTTCCTGACTCGAGGCCTGGCAGAAACTCTATCTACTCTGCTACCTAGTTGCCCAATAGAATAGATCCTACTTTAAGTACCCATTATTTCATCAGTATGAATACTCCTCCTGACATGGTCCTTAAACCCTCTGTACTTAAAACAAATGATAAAAAGCCCTTGCACTCCACCCACCCCAACACAAACCCATTAACACACCCTTGTAGCCAACTTTCTGGCAATGAACTTCTCTGTATCTACATAGAATGGTCCTCAGTCAATAAAGTTCACTACCAGGCCAGTACTCAAACTTCCTATTTGTTAGGGCCTAATAGGTTTATTCTCTCCAGATAGAGCCTATGAGAATCCAAAGTTACCTTAGGATCACAATGGGAAGCCCTAGTAAAGTTTTAGTAGAGGAAATGTTAGTTTAATAGAACAAAATTTCACTTGAAGGATATTAGGTGGGACTCAGTTAAAGGTGGAGTCAGGAAGATCTGACTACCTCAGAACTTGGACCCTAGGAAAATCTTTTAAACACTCTTAGGGGCAGTTTCATCATCTGTAAAGTGGAGATAAGAATACTAACATGTATGTTACAAGGTCAAATGCTACAAAGTATGTAGAGTGCTTTGCAAAATGATATAGCGTTATATAAATTTTAGCTAATATAATTTTCCTTTATAAATCTTCAGTCTCAGTCTTCTACTTCAAAACAAAAAAACATGACTATTCCTGCAAAGCACAAAGTACTCACGTTATTTGACTCATGTGATCATTGAAGATAGCCAACTTTTATAATCCTGGCTCCAGAGTCCAAAGGAGAGATAAAAGTATGTACAGTATAGTGAAGAGTCAAAAGACCAGCATTCAAATTTTGTCTCTATTGCTTATTACTTTTATAACATTAAACAAGTCACTTAATCTTCCTAAGCCTGAATTACTTCATCTAGAAAATTAAGGCTATGACCTTTGAAATCTCTTACAAGTATAGAGGAAAAAAGAAGAAAAAAAAGTTGAATTGTTCCGCTAAATAATCCTATGAGAAGATGAGAGGATGACAATGAGGATAAAAAGAAGGAAGAACCATCCAACTTTTATTTTTCCTCTATTTTCTCCGTGAAGAAGTATACTCTTTGGATTGTAAAGATGGAGGCGAAAACTGCCTTGTGATGAGCTATTCCAGTAGGTAGAAGAATATACCTCTCTACAGACTTCTAAGAGGATAGACATGGGTAGATGAAACAGAATAAGTGCCAATGGTTTAACCATATATGTTTTGTAAAGGCCATTATGGCCTCTTCTGTCCTTATCAAGGGTAATGGTAAACTCGCATTTCATACAACACCATAACACAATATGAGAATAAAAGAGTGTACAAGGTGTTCGGTGGGGACTAGCACCTCTGGTGCGAGCATTTTCCAAACTCTTTTCAGGGCCACTCATCCACCATTGATTTCCATCTGTTACCCAACTCTCACCTGTGTCTACAAGAAGCTATGACATGCACAGCAGCCATACCCTGGTAAAATCATTTTGGCAGATTGGACTAAACCAGGTTGAGGGTGACCAGAAGATCTCAAACGCATCAGTGAATTAAAGAGATGTTTACCCCAAGCACACTTCTCCCAGCAGAATGGGTGTATGGGAACAATTTGTTCCAAAGACCATGAAGGCAGTTGAAGTAGTACCTGTTGAGAAAATGGTCAGAAATTGAAGATACCAAGGTCATTCAGTGAATCCCAGGCAATAGCCAGTCTTCTTGATTTTTGTCTAACCATTGGACTTTGATGACTCTGGAAGAAAGAGTGAGGCTGATGATTTCAAGCAACTCTCTCTTACTTAAAGTTCATTCACACACAAGTGAAGATCGGTTCTGGCCTCAGATACTTGGCACCCACACAAAATAACTGGTCATCTAACCTTGAGCAAGTTACTTAACCCCAATTGCTTAAAAAAAATGAAGGAGGAAAAACAAGAGGATAGATGCTCAGTTGTTGGAAAAGTAACAGAAGATATTATGAGTGGGTCTTATGCCCTAAATTAAAAACAAAAAAGGGAACTTGCAGAAGGCCTGGATTCAATTATAGATTTGCTTCTTGCTACCTGCTATGTGGGGCAGCTAGGTGGGAGAGTGGAAAGAATTCAAGGTCTGAAGTCAGGAAGACTCATCATCTTAAGTTCTAATCTGACTTCAGACATGTATTAATTGTCTGACCCTGGGCAAATCACTTAACCCTGTTTGCCTCAGTTCTTAATCTGTAAAATAAGCTGAGAAAGAAATGGCAAATCTCTCCAGGGCTGTTGCCAAGAAAACCCCAAATGAGGTCACAGAGAGTTGAACTTGCTACCTGTATAATTTTGTGAAAGTAGCTCAATTTTCTCTTTTTTTTTGATAAAGTTTAGATCAGATCTGATTTAAAATAAATTCCCTCTCTGATAGTTATGTTCCTACTCAGTTACGTCTACAGGGGAAAAAATATACTTGAAAATGTCTATGAAAATAATTTCAATCCCCATGTTTGGTTTTAATTTTTTTAAACAATTTCTCCACTTTCACTGTTTTGTTTCCACAAACTACACATCATTTTATGCATACATTAGACACAGGATACAATATAATTCATTCAGTCTACAATGATGGCTTTTTTATGTTAACTATCCTTAATTATAAAACCTTTCTCTTGTTATATAAGAGCACAAAGTTCTACTATTCATCCTCATTATAACTTCGAATAAGTCATTTTGCTGTAAAGAAGGCTTTAAAGTCCATCTTGTAGCTTCTTTAGTTACTGAGAGAAAAAAAGAGATTAATCCTTAAAATTGCCATGGTCAAGGAAGCTAGGAGCAGACAGCAAAACTGTAAGTAGATTTTACCAGGACGGCTGAATAAATTGCAGGTTTCTGACCTATGAGTGACAAAAGCCCAAATTAAAGCCTCTATATCAGTCCTTCCAAGAAGAGCACAGATTTGCTCTCTCCAAAAGCTAAAAGAGAGCACTTTAAAATCAACTTCATTGCTTCCTATAGAGACAGATACAAAACTAGAATGATGCCCAAGTTCTCACGTAAGAGACAGGACTGACATGAGAACCCTTATATATGGTATCAACACAGACAACATTTAATAACTTCAAGAGGTGAATCAAGGGATTTCATTTTTTCACTGAATTTAATTTCCAAACCTTCTGTGCTATCATTCGTTTTCCTGAGGATCAAGGGATCTGGCTTGAAACTATTGTATCTAAGTTGCTGGCAAGGGGGAAATCGATCAGAATATCATTTTTGATCAAAGCAGGAGACGTGAGAGACTAGCAATTATGAAAACCATTCAGAGAGGAGGTTGCTCCTCTGTGTGTATGTTGTTGCACTTCAAATTCAAATACAATATTACTAGCAGTGTTACACCCCTTGAGTATATGTATATGGATGAAGAGACTGATTGCAGCCATGAATTATTTTTCACAGGAGCAATTACTCAAACCTGAGGATTGTTTAAGAAATTTTGTGTTGCCATTTTTTTCTGTTTTGTCATCACTCTTAACCCAAGTTCACTTGCTAGTTTCAAGGAGATTACATTCTTAAAAAGATTCATGACCATACAAATGACAGAATTTAGATCAGTTCTTTCCCTACAAACATTCCAGATCCCTTTCATTCTCTTAAGCCAAAACAAAAATCTTTCAATTGGTATTTCCATCCCCTCAAACAATCATGCTATATTTCTTTTCTGCACCTCTTCAAAAATCCTTATACTCATGTCTCTACTAACTTCTCACATCTCTGAACCTGTTTTAGTCTGGTTTTTGACCTGATTTATTAACTGAAACTCCTTCTTCAAGGTTACCAAGAATCTCTTAGTTGCTAAATCCAGTGGACTTTTCTGGGTATTCATGCTTCTTGCCTCACAATGTTCAGTCTTGACAATGTGGAATACTCCCTATTCATGGATACTTTCTTCTCTTTGATTTGTCATTACCCTGATTTATCCTGGTTAACCTTCTGTCTAGTGACTTTTCTTCAGTTTCCTTTGTATGATCATTATCCAAAACCAAACCACTAATAGTGCCCCTCTGCCCTGGCCCTGCCAAGACTATCAACGGACTTCCTCTTTCCTCCCCTATTAATGTGATATGACATAATACAATATGATATTATATGATGTGATGTGATATAATACATTACAATATGTGTAGAATCAACAGTTCACTTATGATGCTACTTAGGCTAAATAGAATAAGACAGTGGGATGGCAGTTCAGGGTACAGCACTGATGTCCACATGCTTCAGGGTATATGACTGTCATCAATCGACCTCTCTCTAACATTGGCATTCATTCTTTGTCTACAGAATTTTTTAAAAGAGGGTACAAAATGCTTTATTGATAGTTTACAATCAAATGCAATTGTCACAATTTGGTATCAAAAAATGAAAATTGACATTGTATTTTTGTCTACCTAACAACAAAATGCTGAGTAATGATACTATATTTTTCCTCTTAGCTTCCCTACACATCTTTTTTGATCTAATCTCAATCTTCTTTCCAAAGGTTCCATACCTCTTATTCTCATCACTTTGTTTTACTTTCTTCTTTCATGTCTCAAGACACGCTATACAGTTATTCTTTCCACATTGTAGGCATCAGGTGCTCACAATCTGGAAAATTCCCATAACAGTTTTTGATTCTCCTTTTATGCCAGAAAAGAAGTTTGAATTGTTATGGTATTAAAAGTTAAAATGTGTTTATATATACATGTATTTTATGCATTTCTGGATTTCTAAACTTTTTCTGTGTTGTCTGCTGGCCTTCACATGTTGTCTGTGGGTTCTGCAAAACTTCCCCTAAATTCCCATATAATTTCTTATGCCAACCCATGATATATTGAAACTGTGATGGGGGGAGGGGGTAGAGTCAAGATGGCGGAGTAGAAACAGGACTTCTACAGGGCTCTGGCTCATACCACTTCCAATTCATGTAAAAGGTGACTCTGAACAAAATTTAGAGCTACAGAACCCACAAAATGACACAGATAAGCTAACTCCACTGAGAACAGCCTCACAGGCCGGCAGGAAGCAGCCAGCACAGTGCTCTGGGTGCCAACCCCAGCCCCACTGGAGGTGGAGGTCTTAGCCTCAGGGTGGCCTGACAAGCTGCTGGATAGAGGGACTTCAGATCACTAGAAGCTGTGGTAGTTTCCAGAATTATCAACCCATAGATGCTAAGGACAAAGTGAGAGGTCAGTGCAGTGTGGACTTTGGGATCTGGTAGTTTGGGAGTATGGTTAGCCTTTATCCACTTGAGGGAAAAGCTGCTGAGGTGCTGTGGCCATGCAGCCACTGCCATGTTGCAGCTTCAGCTCCTGGCCTGCAGATTGTAGGGGGATCAAGACACTAGTATGAGGGGTAATCGCTCTTGCTTTAACCTGCTTTGATCTGGATTGTGGTCTAGGGTAGACCCAGGATCCCCAGGCTAACCCAGGATCTGGCAGCTTCTTCACTGAGGGATGAAAGGGCTTGGAATATGATATTTCAGAGGTGAAATGAGCTGGAATTAAAACCAAGAATCACCTACCCAGCAAAACTGAGTACTATGTTTCAGGGAAAAAATATTGTCATTCAGTGGAGTAGAGGACTTTCAAGCATTCTTGATGAAAAAACCAGAGTTGAATAGAAAATCTGACATTCAGATAAAAGAAGCAAGAGAAGCATGAGAGGGTAACTAGGGAATAGAAATCATAAGGAATTGACCAAAGTTGAACTATATACATTCCTCCATGGAAAAATGATAATTGTAACTGATGAAACTTTTCTCAGTATGAGAATAGTTGAAGGGAATTGAGATATATATATATATATATATATATATATATTTATATACATACATATATATGTCTATATAGGAGGGTATATGGGCATTTGAATACATATGTTAATGTTTGTATGTATGTGTACATGTATACATAGATAGAGGGCACAGGATTAATTGAATAGGAAGGGATAATACTTAAAAGGTAAAGCTAAGTGGTGAGAAATGAAAATAATGAGAGGAGATGGGAAGAGACAGAATGGGTTAAACTCTTTCATGTAGAAGAGCCAAGGGAAAGTGGTCACAATGGAAGGGAAGAAGAGGAAGGCAAAAGGGAATGGGTCAAGCTTATTCTCATTGAATTTCGCTTAGGTAGGGAATGACATACACATTAAATAGGGTATCTCATCCTACAGGAGAGTAGGGGGGAAGGGAATGAGAGGGGGAATGATGGAAGAGAGGCCAGGCTGGAGGGGAGGGAAGTTGGAATCACCCACTTTTGAAAAGGGACAGGATCATAGTAGAGAATAGAACAAGTGGGATGTGGGATTGGAGGGAAGAAAACATAACTAGTCTTTTACAATATATCCACTATGGAAATGTTTTGCATAGCTTCAAATGGAAAACTTATATTGAATCGTTTATCTTCCCAGTAAGTGTGGGTGACAAGGAAGGAAGGGAATTTATCTGGAATTCAAAGCTTCAAAATCAAATGTTTAATATATATATATATATATATATATATATATATATATATATACTATTTTTTAATATTATTTTACATGTAACTGGGAAATTAGATATTCAGGCACTGGGGCATAGAGATCCATCTTGCCCTACTGAAAAGTTAGAGGGGGTATAGGAAAAGATATGGGAGAGAGGAGATTGGAGGAGGGGATATCCTGTGGAACTGTTATTTTGGGGCGGTGGATAGGGGCAAAAAGGGGAGAAAGTTTGTAACTTAAAATCTTGCGGAAATGAATGATGTAAATTATCAGTTAATAAAGGATTTGATTGAAAAAGAGAAACTGTGATGGGGAAAGTTGTGATGTGGAAAGAATAACTGTACTTTTCCTGCTACCTTTGTAATGTACTTAATGCTGTAGTAAGTCATGCATTGATGAGTATGCTCCAAAGCTTTATCATTGTATGGCAGTGACCTTAGGTTTTATTTTTTGTTTGTTTGTTTTTTTCTTTTTGGAGGGGGAACGGTAGGGCAAATGGGGTTAAGTTACTTGCTTAAGGTCACATGGCTAGTTTTGTGTGTGTGTGTTAAGTGTCTGAGACTGAATTTGAGCTCAGATCCTCCTGAGTCCAGGGCTGGTGCTCTATTCACTGGGCGACCTAGCTACCCAGACCCTAGGTTTTTGAATACTATATGAGCAGAAGATAAGCTAGACAATCTTACTCTAGCTAGAAAATCTTCACAAATGTGTAATTCCCATGTCTACCCACCCAAAACTACTCTGGCTATGCTTTGAGAGACTTATGACTAGGTTCATCTCAGAATGATGAATTTTTTAGCCCTTACCATTCTCAGAGACCTTCTACAATACTGATTCTTTTAGATAGTCAGAGGGTCCACACCAAATGATACCATGGGTCTTTGAATCATTGAAGTGTAAACATATACACACACACTCATGCATGCACATACACGCACATACACACACATACACACCGACAAACACCCACACATACACACACATTCATATACTGTAATGGAGGGCTTCTTCATTTTTTCAGTGTTATAGATCCCCTTTCGTAGTCTGGTGAAGCTTTTGGACTCCTTTTCCAGAATAATGTTTTTAAATACAAAAACATAATAGGATTACAAAGGAAATAATAATATTGAAATACAGTTATATAATTTTTTTTTAAAAAGACAAAGCCATGCTGTAGGATTCAGCCTAACCAAAATTGTCCTTGACTTCGCAGTTGCAAACTCCCACCTGGGAAACTAAAAAGATGATGGCATAAAGAATAAGAAAAGTAGAAAAAAAATATTTGTATTTGCCTTTGATTTAAAAAAAAGAAACCTTTCCTTGCCTTTTCCATTCTGATTTCCAAAACCTAAGTATAAGATTATGACACTAAGTATAAGATTAGGAGAACAGGCTGACCAACCTCTAAGACCCTCAAGGAGGTAAAAAAAAGTTCAATTGAGCAAATATTTTTAAAAAGTATCTTCTATGCACTAGCTACCATTTTTGAGTTCAAAAATTTTTTTACATTTCTTTGTCTCTGTACATACATGTACACATATATTTAAAATCATACAAATATAAATATAGATATGTATGTATGTATGTGTGTGGGTATATATATATGTATATGTGTGTGTGTATATATATATGTATATACACACACACACACACACACACACACAAACACACCTAATTGAAGTGCATGGAATAGGATAGCCTTTAAATTTCATATAGTCTTTACTAAAGTTCAAAGAAAAATCAAAAGTACCAGGTAAGGAAGGGGTGAGGGCTAGATAGCAGCTTCTGGAAAAATGACCAAGGCCAAGGGGGACAGGCAGGGAGATTTTAGTGCACTTTGATCACTGCTCTCCGCCGTTTATAACCTGATTCCCATCCCTATTTCTCAAATGAGACTCTTCTCTTCATTGTTAACCAGTATCTTAAATGAAAAACCTCCTCTCCATAATCTATCATTCACATGATTAAGTAAAGGTTAAATTTTTAAAGTTTGACTCTGGCCACATCACTTCACTGCTTAATAAACTTCTGAAGCAAATGGTGAAGTGGATAGAGCACAGGCCTGGAGTCAAGAAAACCTAAGTTCAAATTTGGCCTCAGGTCCTTACCAGTTGTGTGAGCATGGGCAAATCACTTTACTTCTGTTTTCCTCAACTGCACAATGAGGAGGATAATATCTACCTTGCAAGGCTGTCATGAAAACAGAATGAGACAATATTTGTAGAAAAGGGCTTCATACAGAGCCTGCCACAGAGCAGGAGTTAGTTGTATCAATGTTTCTTGCCTCACCTTGGCTGAACAATTGAATACAAACTCATTCTTTTTTTGGCGTTTAACGCTCTTCACTACCTGACTCTGGCCTCATAAAACAATTTTATTCTTCACGAACCCTCCAATTTAGTCAGGCTGCCCTTCTTGCTGTTCCTGACCCACAACACACTATCTACTATCTTCGTGCATTTCATAAGCTGTTTTTCCATTCATAGAGTCTATTCCTCTCCTCATCTCTGCCTCCTTAGAATCTTACCTTACTTCAAAGTGAAATTCAAGAATACTTTCTAAATCAGGCCTTTCCTAATCCCTCCAGCTGACATTTCCCCTCCAAAATATCATAGTATTTACTTTGTATATTTTTAACACACTTATCATAGAACATAAGTTTCTTGGGAGAAGACTGATGTTCTCTTTTTATCTTTGTATTCCTTGTGTCTAGAACAATTCCTGGCACATAGTCAGTCCTCAGTATTATGGCATTCTATACCACCAATCACAAACTTCCTATGTAATATCTTTTCTTTATTGTGAGATGTCAACTTGATTTTCCTCCTAACCATGTTGTCTTTTTAAAAATTGTCTTTGACTTAATCTGTCTCCTGCCCCTAATCATTGTAACCAAGGATCTTTTGGATTTTTTCTTCTCTCTCTACATGTCTTCCTCCTCTTGGGAAACAACTGTTGTTCAATAATTAAATCCTGCAATACTTTAGTTACACTCCCAATCTTTGTATTTAAAACTTGTTTGTAGATGTTCTGTGCACATAAGCATAAACATGTGTATGTATGTATGTGCATGTATATACACATATATAGATATACATGTATATGCTTGTGTGTATACATACATACACTCATATATATGTACATATAAATATGTATATATCCACCTTTCATTATCAAATGTAATAGGAGAAACCCCTCCATATGCATTACCTTGAAAGGAGGGCTAACCCACAGAATATACACATTTGGCACTCTTAGCCTGTCAACTAAAACTGCTGCCAGTTGATCTGTAAATATTTGTCTGAAAGGTTTCAAAAACTCTACTGCACACTGAAAAGCCCACCAATTACTATAGAAAAGAAACAAAACTGACAGACAGTAGAAGCTCTTTTTGTTACTCAAAATAGTTCAGACAGTGCTATTCTTTACTGAAACTGAATATGTGTCAGCAATCAACACTAAAAACTTAAATATTCTGAATTTCATTTTTTTTCTTTCCCCCTCCCTCCATCTGTCTTCTAAGAGAGGCATTAGGATAAATAAAACGGTCAATTGCAATCTAATGTCACCAGAGGTAGAAGCAGGAATAGGGGCTTTGGGTTTGTACAAATTAATTCTTTTTTTTCCCCTAAATAGTATGGAGTACAATAGAATTATAAGACTGCAGAGTTGGAGGGAAAATGAAATAAAAACCAAAAAACAACTCCACATTTTGACATAGTCATAATATAATTCTGACCCTGAAAAAAAGGTAATAAAGTTAGTTTTAATTGAACCTGACACATGTACACCCACAATCTGTCCTCAGTGCCCTACCACTACTTACATAGAATGGGATTGCACCCAAGCTAGTGGCAGAGTGCTAGACTCTTAGATAGACCAGAGTTAAAATCCTACCTCAAATATTTGGTGCATTTTTGACACTGGGCAAGTCACTTAAAGTTTCTAATGCTCAGTTTCCTCAGTTATAAAATGAGAAGATTGAATTTAATGGTTTCTAATCTGCCAGTCACATGGAGGGATATTAAAACATTTGAATATAATAGGAAGAATATGGAAAGATGTGCATTTTGTACCACATTGCCTTTAATTGGTCCATGTCTTAACTGAAAATGTGTTTGTTAGCATCAAATTCTTTATTCCTAAAATAAACTCATTTTATTTAATTTTGAATATTTAGTTTATATGTAAATTATTTTTTTGATATTCACTATTCACAATAAACTTCTGGAGTGACCAGGATTCAGTTGATGGAAAATGTAAATGTATGACCATTCAACAAATATGATGTTTGAGGATGATGTTAATTTGGCTGAGAAGTTAACTTTTTGTCCCCATGAAAACAAAATATGTTCCTAAATTATTCACAAAAATAGGTAGTTTAGTTATTAAAATTGTCATTTTGTTATAATAAGGGAAAATCAGATTCAACTTAGATGCTGATTTCAATCCTATTTCAAAAATAAAACAAACCAAATATGAAAGATACAGAAAAATATAATCTCACTTAAAATCTTGTATTTACAAAAAAGAATATTTTTCAGATATGGAAATGAATGATAGCTACATTGTTTTTCATGTGAAAAGGTCAAAACCATTCTTGCAGCTAGAGACTGAGAAGTACATGAAAAGCTCATGTTTGTGTCAAATATGACTCTCATGTGGCCTATTCAGTGCAATCTGCTCCCTACTCTTGAACTGCCAAAAATTTTCATTTTAACAGCCAAATGATTCTAATTGAGAATTGTGTGTAGGATTCCATTCCAGTCTATGGGTTAATTCGGTTTGTTTTGAATCCATACTGAGGGCTCCTATTCATAATCCTTTACATTCAGAACTTTGATATATGATCTAAATTGGAAACTAAAATGAGTATATTCTTCATACAAATTCAGTGCATAAACACTACAGGGACTACTTAGTCAAGTACTGAACTTACACTTTCAGATAGGCATCAAGGCAGCAATTATTCTATCCATCCACCAACAACAATAGACAAGAAAATTATCTGTATGAGAACTGTGTCTGATCAAAGTCAGTTTATAGACTAGAACACGTAAAACACTAGAACTGGCAATGTTCAGTCTACAAATTGAGTCAAATATTTTTGTACTTCATAGAAATATTAATATTGCTTTGCCATAAAGTGACGCCAACAAAATGACACATGAAATCTTCTGAAGGGCCGTATTTACCTCAAGCAACACCAATCATAAATGTATTATTCATGTTTTCAACTATCATCCTTTTCCTCCATAGCTTCACTTCTTGGAAAAGCCTTATTCTTTTTCTAGTGTGTTTATTTTCTTTACAAAACCTATATGCCCCATTTGGCAAAGTATGCTACTTTGTCCTCTGCCAGTAAGTCGTTCCTTTAGGAATAATCAAATTGGGTTAGAATATATTTCTTTTGAGAAGACTTCCCTGCTTTTCCTCAGAAGCAACCATCTAGTCAGTCAAGCAAAAAGCATGTATTAAACACTTAAGGCTAGTTCTCTGTTACAGTACAATATGAAGTCCGGGCCCAGTGCTTTGGCAACTTGTTATATACCTGCAATAACTAAAATTCTGTTGGCAAGTCTGCAAGAACTCAGGGACATGTCAATGCCACAGTGAAGATAGATGCCTCTTAATTCCGGCAAATGTCTGATTCAACTCCATAGGACGATAGCCACCGCAGACACCTCAAAGTTAAAGCAGTCTTATCCCATGAGGAGTTGTCAGTGCCCAAGGACTTTATTTTGGGGGGAAGATGTTATAATCAGAGGTGAACTATACTTTTGCTTGTGCCTGTATTAATTAGATGAGTCGTCATTGTTCTCCTGCATAATGTGTATGCATGTGTGTATGTGTGTGCACATACATGTGTGTATGTGTGTGCATATACTCTTCAGTGACTCTGTGGTTTCAGTAAATTGGACATATTTTACATCTGAGTAGACTACAACTCATGCATACTTGATTATCTTTTATTTTTCTTGTTCTTTCATGGATCTTTTCTAAAAGAACAATCCGAAGTGCTAATGGTTTCTTCATTGCTTTTTTAGACTTTGTGGGTAATGTAGCTCTTGAAAATTCCTGTCTCTTCATGTTTGTGTTGTATGATGAATTAACTTTAGTTTCCAACCACAGATTTCCTGATATCCCCTTGCCACTTTGTGCATGTAACTGCTCCTTTATATTTGCCTATATCCTACTATCATAACTCCACTGTCTTTTGAACCCCTTGAAACTTCTATTCTTCAGAGCTTGTGATGTTCCTGTATTTATAATTCTTTTTTTTTTAAGAAATTGGGGTTAAGTAACTTGCTCAAGGTTACAGGGCCAGTTATTTCTGGATGTGGTGCTAAGTATCTGAGCCCGGATTCGATCCCCAGGTTATCCCGACAGTAGGGCCTTACTCCCTGAGCCACCTGGCCGCCCCATGTGTTTATAATTCTTGATCATTGTTGGGAGAATATTGGTGTTTTCTGAGTTTTGGTCTTGTTGAAAAGATTGAAAAAAATCAAAAGTGCAGTGTTATTTCCCAGATACAGTGCAGCCTATTCTTTCTCCTCCCATTCAATTCAACAACTTACAGTACCTTAAAGTTAAGTCCAAAGAAATCTACAGTCATACATTAAGCACTTAGTATGTGTAAGGGCCTGTGCTAAATGCTAGAAATATATGTACAGACATAATGGTCCATGCCTTCAAGGAGCTTGCATTCTAATACTAAAAGGAAGCTGAAAAAGAGGAGGGAGGATAAAAGAGGGAAGATCTGTAGAAAATATGAAGGTATCTGATGGCAGAGGGTTGTAGAAAAAGTGCAGCAGAGTCAAGAGAAAAGCCTGCAAAGAAATGAAGTAATAATTAATCTTAATATGGTTCTTAAAATGGAAGTTCTTGGGGGAACTAGCCAATAAAAGAGAGAGAGGCCAAAGGGACAGACAGGATTTCCAATGGGTGGAGTTTAAACATGGAGTGAGTCTCTAGGTTGAAAAGGTTTCTGGGGCAGTGTAGAGGAAGTACAGTAGGGAGGAGAATCTGCTTCTCTATAAATACTTGTATACTGATCAGCTAGTTCAATAGACTTCACATCCAATTTCATGCCCATCTGGACAGCTAGCATTTTTTCATTCATTTGTCTTTTCCTCTATGGATTGTCAGACCAATCTCTAAAAAGTAAGCATGGATCACATTAAAGTGGCTTTATAATGTTCTAGGTGTTGAAGCAATAAACACAATGTTATCTACATACAGTAGTATCTAGATGGTTCCTCACCTGTAAAATGGGGGGACTGAACTAAAAGAGAATGTTGAAGAAATAATTTGCCTATATTTCAGCAAAACTTCTGATAAAGTTATCATGCTCACCTTGTAGATAATATGAAAAGAGTTGGAGATAGTACAATTAGACAGATTCACAACTGGTTGGATAACTGGCCTAAAAGAGTATTTGTTAATGGAGCAATGACAACTTGTCAGGAAATATCCAGTGAAATACTACAGGGATCTTGTCTTTCACTTGGGCTGTTTAACATTTTATCAGTAGCTTGTATAAAGTCATTAATGATTTGCTCATCAAATTTGCATAAGATGTGAAGGAGGGAGTCTTAGCTGAAAGTTAAAGTAAGAATCCAAAAATGCATGTACAGCCTATAACATTATAACAATTCTAAAAATATAAAATTCAGTAAGAATAGATGAAAACTCTTATTAAAAGGTTAAAATTATCTTCACAAGTGCATGATGAAAGAGGCATAGTTTGAAGGCAGTTTGTCTAAATAAATGTTTTCCATTTTTAGTGTGCTATAGGCTCAATATAAAGTCAGAAGGTTGATGTACCAGCCATGATAGGTAATTATGTCTTAAGCTGCATTGAGAGACATAGCTTCCAAGAACATGGAGGTGGTCATCCTACTGTGGTTTCATAGTATTTAATTTGTAGCATTATATTCAGTCCTGGGTTTAGAAATTTTAAGATACTAATTGATATACTTGAAAGAAAATCAGGAAGAGAGAAACTAGGAGAGTGAAAGACCTTGAGTCATATCCTATAAGGATCAGCTGAAAGAAATGAGGATGTTTAGGCCAAAGAAGAAAAGACTTTTGGAAAGATAAGATAACTAGAATATTGGACTTCATCAAATAAGATAGAATTAAATCATGATAAATGTAAAGTTTTACGCATTGGTTGAAAAATCAGTTTACACAGAAAAAAATGAGACAGACATGGCTAGTTAGAAGTTAATTTGAAAAAAAATATATGCAGACTTTGAGGTAATTGCTAGCTCAGTATGAATCAACAGTCTGATTTGTCAGCCTGTAAAACTAGTGTTATCTTGCACTACATCAAAAGAAGCATAAACTTCCAGGAAAAAAAGAGAATGATAATAATGAGATATAATATAATATGGTATTCAGTTCTGGGCATTTATAATCTGGGAAATGTCCTCAGTAAGACTTCCAGGATGTAAAAGAGCCCTATTGCATCCAATATGAAGATCTATTAAAAAGACTAGGGAATATTCCTAGAGAATAGAATTAGGCTGCATATGATAATTGTTTTCAAGTATTTAAAGAGCTGTCATGAGCAAGAGAGATGGAAATTGTTGCACTTAGCCTCAGAAGGCAGCAAAAATAGACAATAGGTAAAAGCTGTAGAGCAGAAAATTTAGGGTTACTATAAGAAAAAAAAATAATCAAGCAATCAGTGCAAATGGGCTTCTCTTCATTAACAATCTTAAAGGAAAGCCTAAATGAAAGTGTTTTGATATATTATGGCATGCATTCTTATTTACATTTCACAGAATTTCAAAACTAGAAGGGGTCTCAGCGGATATCTAGTCCAACTCATAAACCCCAAAGAATGTCTTCTTTACCATTCTCAGAAGGTGTTTATCCAGATTTTTCTTGAACATGTTGAACGAGAGGGAAGTAGCTATGTCCTAAAGAAGCACATTACACTTCTGAGTAGCTCCCATGGTTAGGAAGGTTTTTGTTACATTGAACGTAAGTATGCCACTTTTAGTATTCTCCTTAGTAGAAAATAAAGTTCTGTGAAAGTAAGTATTGTGAAATAGTTTATCTCCGTATCCCTACTTTCTAGTATAATATCCTACTGTAAAGCCAAGCATGAGCAGCTTTCCAGAGGACTGCTGCAATGAACAGCTTCAAGTTCTGATGACATAGTATAGTGAACTCTCTATTTATTCAGCAGTAATTTAAAGCAAAACATTCCCAGAAACCAAAGTACATTCACAATGTTATGACATAACAACTTATCACTAAAGTAGCCACATAGTTTTGACCAAAGTGGCCACATAGTTTTAAACAAAGGATATAATTCAGTAAGAACTTAACTCAATCATCCTTAAGGAGCAAGCCTACTTAAGGGACACAAAGTACAAAGGTCAAAATTCTCCACCCCTAGGTCACAATAAATGATAATCTTCTCAGTCAGCATTAAGTACTCAAGAAGAGGTCTTTTCCTCTTGACTAGAGGCTAGTTCTCAGATTCCATGGTTCCTCTTTCATGGTCCCAGCTCCTGAACAAATCTACCCAACTGTCACCTGTATTCAAAGGCAGACATCTCTCAGCTCCTTGTCCAGTTCCTCATCCAGTTCCTTGTCTGGTTTCGATTTCATATTGAAGTTCAGTGTCCAGTCCACCTCAAGTCCTGCTGGTAACTTTCCAAGATCATGTAAAAAAGTGTTAATGATTTTCCTTTGTGTCTAGTTACACAATCAGTTCAGAATTTAGTTAATTATTCTATCATCTGTCTGACATATTCTTAACAAAAACAGAATGAGAAAATTTATCAAATACTTTTTTAAAATCAAGCCAAATTATATAAGCAGCTAGGTGGAACAGTGTAATGAGTGCCAGCCTTAGATTCAGGAGAATTTGTTTTCCAATGTGTCCTCTGACAGTTACTAGCTGTGTGAACTCAGGCAAACCACCTTAATTCTTTTTACCTCAGTTCCCTGATTTGTAAAATGAGCTTGAGAAGGAAATGGTAAACCATTCTAGTATCTTTGCCAAGAAAACCCCAGATTAGGTTGCAAATATGTTGCACACAAAAGAAATAATTAAACCACAAACTAAACTATGTTTTCAACATTTTCCTGATTCACTGGGTTTAGACTGGGTGACTTCTTAGAGAATTTCTAACTTTGAATTTGTGTTATTTTGTGAAATATTTTCAAAGTCCTTTAAGGATTACATTTTTTAAATGACTTTATTTAAACAACAATAATAAAAATTAGTGGGTGCTTGGTCATATCCAATAAATCTTTACAATTTCACTTTTATAAGTACCAAGTTCTACTTTCTTAAATTAGTGTGCTAAGATATCTCATATTTGTATCAGACAAAAATCTAATTATGTACTTAATTATTTAATCAGATACCATAGCAAATTAATGAAAATTAGGAAAGTTGTTTTTATTTATATTAGCAAATAAATATTTGGGGTTTAGCTTGAAAAAAATGGAAGATAATTTAAAAAAAAACTACAAAATCTCAAAAAGAAGCTAAAAGTGAACAAATGACAGAATTTATGTCATGTATAATAGAATGTTTAATAGAATTAAAAAAAAACCAGACATTTAATCTGTGAAAATTTGCCTCCCAAGAAATAAAGGAGAGAATGATTAATTGCAAGTATAAATATACAAGTACAAATAAACTGAAGGACAATCTGAAAGAAGAGAAGCAGAAAGTAATTTTTTTTTTGCTTTTTGGAGGGCAATTGAAGTTAATTGACTTGTCCAAAGTCACATGGCAAGTGAATGTGTCAAGTGTCTGAATCAGAATTTGAACTCAGGTCCTCCAGACTCCAGGGCCGGTGCTTTACTCACTGCGCCACCTAGGCACCCCCAATACATCACAAAGATCATATACCAAGACTCACTGGGATTTATTTATTTATTTGGAGGGCATTTGGGATTAATTGACTTGCCCAAGGTCACATGGCTAGTGTTGTGTTGGAGGCGGGATTTGAACTCAGGTCCTCCTGACTCCAAGGCTGGTACTTTTTTAACTGCTCCACCTAACCACCCCTAAGCAATATTTTTTTAAAATAATGCATGGATTCTATGCAAGCAAAACATATTAGTCTTACAGGTAGCATACAAAGACATATCGTAAGGATCATAGAGTTCCCAGGAGAACATGGAAAATAAAAATATCTGAACACCATAATGCAAGAAATAATAAAGAAAGCTGCCCAGAACTTCTGAATAGAGAAAACATAATTCCAATATAAACAATCCAAAAATTGACCCCAGAAGGAAAAGAAGCAAAAACTAGGACAGAAGAAAAGAAAATCTATGCTGCAAACTCCAAGACACATATTGGTTAAATTTAACATTCCCCATGACAAACAACAAATTGTTCAGGGGACCAGGAGAAAGAACTGTGAATACAAAGCAAAAGAAATTCAAATTGAAGGCTATTGTTCACCAAGGATAAACTGAAGAAGGTAACAGAACAATAAATTCCCCCAAAACAAAGAAGCTCAAGTTGCAAGCCAAGAATTACATACCCTGCATACCTTAGTCTAATTGTCAATAAAAAAAAAATGCACCAGTAAAAGGAAGGAATTATAAACATTGCTGTCACCAAAAGACATCAGCTATGTAAAACTTCTATACACTCCATCTTTCTTCCATATTCCCACACTGTCTATTAATTGTTCCTTACAAATTATCTGTGCCATATCCACCATAAGCTTAGTAGACACCTCCTCAAATCTTTAAGAATCAGAGGACAAATGCAGACAAAAGGAACATACCTTCTCAAAGATGGTATAATAATCATCAGGGTACATGGGGTATACAAGAACTACTAGCACCTTTGGTGTGAGGGCTTGTAGAGCAACTCATCCACCTTTAGTGAACGCCTGGTACTCAACTCTTACCTATGGATCCAAGAAACTGTAGTATGCACAGCAGTCACATCCCAGTAAAACTGTCTTGGCAGATGGGTTAAACAAGGTTGAGGGTAAACAATGGGCCTCAAATCTGTCTATGAGTTTGGGCATGTCTACCCCAAATGTGGGAAGAAGACTTTCCCCCTAGTGAAATGGACCAAGGAGAATAATTTGATCCAATGGTCATAAACACACCTGAATGAGGCTTTGTGGGGCTCTCAGGGGTTGGTCAGACATAAAAAGATGCCAAGGTCATTCATGCATCTGGGGTCATCACCAGTCATCTTGTCTTTTGTCTTACCATTGGATTTTGATGACTTAATCAAAAGAGTGAAGCTAATGACTGTGCAACTGTCCCTCACTTAAATCCAATGTATGCGTAAGTCAAGACATCACCCGTGATGTCATGGGTCCTCTTCAAAAACCTAGAATGAACAACAATAAGAAGGGACATTATTCATGAGGTAAAACAAAACAAAACCTCACATATTTATGTGAACTGGACTAATACAGCATCTATCATGATTCACTTTTTAATTACAGAATTACCAGTTCTCAGATGTGTAAGGAATTATGTGGGTTACCCATACGTGACTGAACTCCTCTCCACAACATCCGTGACAAGTGTTCATACAGTCTTTGCTTAAAGACCCCTAATGAGCAGCTTTCCTTACAGAAGAAAATAATCCATATTTCTAACATTTTCATAAGTGTAAAGAAATGGAGAAACTATATGCTATAGAAAGATTAACATGATATGTGAAAGTACAATTCCTCCTTTCTGGAAAGGAGCCAATTATAGGCTAAGTACAGTAGCACCTGTATCCAAAATCAGAATACATTTCCTGAGTGACATTCTTTCACAGACAGGAATAAAAACATCAAAAATGTTAAATTTGCTTAGAAATATTTAAAAATTAAATCTGTTTAGAAAATATATGATCATTCCACCTACTGTAGTGATAAAACTTTTCCAGAATCAGACCTTAATATAAGGGGGGGGAAAAAGAAAGAAAATTTACCTTCAGTATTTAACCCTGTACACACTAAGTCATTTTGAAACCAGACAGCTTCCCTTAAGAAGACACAAGTGTGTGTAATACCACCAGTTTACTACAGCTGCAACTCTGAAAATGGCTTGAAACTGTTGGAATGTAGCATGGAAGGGTTTCTGTGTTGCATAATTGAGATGAGTGAATCTGGCAGTATACAAGCTTGATTGTAGTCAAAATTTATGCCCTCAAGCTGTCCCACAGTTGAAATAGTAGGGCCAGATCTCAATAGTTTTTTCTCCACCATTGTTCAGCATGTTTAGAGCACATAATAGTAAATCTTTATTATGTATTTGCAGAGAATTATATCCACAGTCATTATGGTTGATAACACACCAAGCAGTGTTATAAGAAGCAATACATCATGCATGTTTCCTAGTTTTCCAAAACCAAAGCAAGATTATTGATGGAGGTCAGGATTTGAGTAGTTTATTTTCAAAAGTGTGTGCCAAATTGCACCACACAATGCAAATAAAATCACCTGTGCCAATCACCATGAACCTTCGTCAAATGCACTTAGACCGAGTACACTTATATAAACATTTTTGCAGCCAAACTCATTCTAGGGAATATGGGAGCCAAAGGACAGGAACTGTAGCTACCACTAAGAACAGAAAAAATACCAAGTTGAAAAAGTTGTGCAAGCAAAAAACTGCCTCCTCTACACAACCAATGCTGATTTCAATATTTCAAGGAGCCATAAAGTCATCTGCAGATGTCTTCCCTTTACTGACATGCAACATAATCTCTCTATGACTTAAAAGATGTACTTAGTCTCAGTGGCTGAGTTTCTCCATATTTATCTGAGCTAGGCAGAAGAAAAAGACAGCCTTTCTTTATAACCAAAGTAGAATTTTTTGTATCTTTGCGCCTTTCACCCAGACTCCAAGATAGGGATCTCGTTTCCAAACTATGGTGGGATATTGAACAAGTCCTTAGTGGTAGATTCATAATGAAATCCTGCTGAGAACAAATTCTTAAATACAGACATTTCACTCCTGAGCTTTTTCTTACAATCAGTTTCCAAGTACCTCCATGCCAACTATCTGCATTGTGAATTGTCTACCTGCAGCTTACTGACTTTCTAGTTCCTTCCCCAACCCCAAGTATGTATACATCCTTTGACAAGGTCCTTTTTGCTGTTGCTCAAACAAGACACTCCAACTCTAGACCCAAGGCATTTTCTACATCCTCATTCCAGCCTTTTAACTTCACTAGTTTCCTTCCCATCACAGCTGAAATCTTAAATTTTATGAGAAGCCTATCTTGATCCCCCATAATGCTACTGCCTTCTCTTTATTGATCATTTCCAATTCATCCCATGCATTATCTTGTTTGTATATGGTTGTTTCATGTTGTCTCCCACATTAGACTGTGAGTCACTTGAGAGCAAGAATTCTCTTTTGCCTTGATTTATAATCTCAGTGCTAAGCACAGTGCCTGGCATATAGTAGGCACTTAATAAATGCTTATTGACCTTCTGACTGCCTAGATTTTACAAATGCTATTTCTAAAAAAGCATTCATTTGACAGTCCATCGATTAAAAATTTCACATTTGCGAGGCAACAATAAATTTAAGCTAGATTTCCTTAATAACTACTCAATAACACAATCATAAAGATCTTAATTAAAAAAAATTCCTCAGATAAATATTAGCTATGTGACCTTGGGCAAATCACTTAGCCTCTCTTCACTTCAATTTCCTCCTCTGTAAAATGGGGATTGGAATCCAATGGCCTCCCAATTCCCTTCTAGCTCTAAATCAATGATTTTTTGATACCCGTATTCTGGTTTCTATTTCTAGTACTCCAAAATGGTCTTCTCAATGGTCATCACAAACCTTCCAATATGTAAGTGATGTCTATTTTTCGACATCATTGTCCTTGTCCTCTCTTAGCAATTTAATATTTTGATAATTTGGTCACTTTCTCCCCATTCTCTACTGCCTTTTAAAATTGTATTTCTCATGGTATTCCCACTTTTCTGTACACTCTTGCTTTTTCTTCTTCATGCTTTCTCTTTCTCCAACCATGTTTTTAACGTAGACCTTCTCCTATGCTCTATATCCAGTCCTCTATTCTCTTCCCATACTCTATGGCAATTTCATCCACTTCCATTCACCTATCACTTATAATGTAGTTAACTACTCACTTGATATCTTCCCTGCTGCTTTCTTTCTTAAGTGCCAACTTTTCTTCTACCTATTAGATATCTTTTCTTGGGTACCCTGCCACTTTAAATATAAATTTATTCAAACCAATTTTCTTCTATTCCAAACCTCTAAACTCTCCTGTGTCTATAAATGGCATTGTTCTTGTTTTAATTATCCACATAATTGAATTAACCACATTTTGTAATGACCCCTTCTAAGACACTCAGCATTTGGTTGCCAAATCTTCCTGATTTATCTCTACAATATCTCTTAAGAATATCCCATCCTTGCCTATCAAAGAATTTTTATTTCCTTTTTTTGGATGTGGCAAATATAATAATTTGTTTTGCCTTACATATATTTGTAATGGGCTTTATTTTTCTTGAGTTTTCAATGGGCAGAGTTGGGAGGAGGGGAGGAAAAGAATTTGGACCTGAAAATAAAATTGAAAATAAAAAATAATTAATAAAAACATACAGAAGAAAATAAAAATAAATTAAAAGACATAAGGTAATTCTGTTACTTCCTTGTAAACTTGGACATATTCTTCGCTATACATAACAGATGTCCATGGTTCACATTTAATTATATTTTTATTCTTCAGATTTTGAAATATTGATTTGCATTAACAATTAACTTTACAATAATTTTATGAAGATATTATATCCCCTACTTTTCAGGCCCAATTTGACCTTCCCCACTCTTCTAGATCCCCATCAATTAAAGCATCATCACAAAATCAGGCTCTAACTTACCTTTGCAAGCTTTATCTCAACATATTCCCTTTAATGTACTGATTGGTCTATCAATATGTCTCATGCTCTCTTACCTCTGTATCTTTGGTCCTTTTCATTGAATTGATTTCTTTTTCCATTTGTACCTGTTGGAATTCTATACATTTTCCCAGACTCATCTCAAACCCCACTTCCTCTAGAAAGTCTTCTCACCATTCAAAATATTTTTTTCCTTCATGAACATCACACAGTATTTTGCAGATCTTTGATGTATGTAGTATAATTTTCCACTTTTTTATGTACATGTCATCTGTTGTTTCTCTTGTAAGTGGTGCCAACAGCACATAGACCAGAAAGCAAATTCTTTCAGGTTGGAGAGTAGGGACAGAGTCTTATTTATTGTGATTATTTTTTCAGTGTCCATGACAGTTATGTGTGCTTAATACATTAGTAGAATAATACATTATGCCCTGTCCTATAACCTATGGTCCTGCCAAAACTGACCTTTTACATGTTCCTCAAACACAGCACTCCATTTATCATCTGTGCCTTTGAACAGGCTGGCCTCCATGCCTAAATATATTCCATATTGACTGCCACTTCTAAGAATAACTAGTTTCCCTCAAAACACAACTCAAATATTACCTTTTATAATAGGCTTAAATGCCACTCCCCAATTTCATGCTTTCATTCACAAATTACCTTTCAAATATTCAATATATATTTTGTCTGTACTCATATATGAGCATGTTCTCTCACTTGATGAAATATAAGCTCGTAGAGAATAGAAATAATTTCATTTTTGTCTTTGCATCCCCAGTACTCTGCACAGCACTTAGCATATAGTGGTTACTCAAGTAAGTTTTATTGATTGATTTGTTGATTTTTTGGATGAAGTAATAAAGCCAGTCTATTCACTTCATTTAACTGATGAAGAAACTCAAGTTCAAAGAGAGTAAATGACTTACTTAAGGTCAAATAGAAAGTTAGGAGAAGAATTATAATGATATATTTTCGGTAATTGTACACATATTTTGCTGAATCAAGCTATGTATTTTGGAAATTGATATTCAGATAGAATAATTTGTATTCTTCTTTAAAAGTGATGTGTTAACTGATTGTTCTTAGTTTAGCACTTAATTTAGGAATACTAGAAGGCATAAAGCTGTACCAATAGCCCTGGAGAATTCTTATCTATAAGTCAAAAGAAATAGGATGGCATTATTATTACAAAGTAAAATTTTGATATACATTTTTGCATTATATGAAATATCTGGTCCTCTGGTATAGTCCTTAAAATAAACTTAGACTGAGTCATGTGCTTCTAAATTGTCAGAGAAAAATTGTGAAAGCAGAAATCAAATCTAATTCATGCTATATTTTTCTAGAGAAATAAAGTAAGTAGTAAGAAAGAAAGTAAATAATAAAGTGATATGAACCTATGGCAAATTCAACACATTTTTGATGTTGTTGTGTTGATGATGCTTGAAATTAAAATGAATAACTTTATAAAGCAGCTAGGTGATACAGTACACAGCACACTTGATTCAGGAAGAACTGAGTTCAAATTTAGCTTCAGACATTTACTAGCTGTGAGACCATGGTCCAAGTGCTTAACCTCTGTCTGTATCAGTTTCCTCAACTCTAAAATGGGAATCATAACAGTACCTGTCTTATAGGGTTTTTGTGAATAACAACTGAGATAATATCTTTTTAGTGCCTCGTATGTGGGAGGCTCTCGATAAATATGAATTTCTCTCTTCCCCCACCTCTCTACCAACAGTTTTAGTATAATAAATACAATGTTACTCTTGCAAGCAGTCATACTCATGTTATTTTCAAATGCCTAATACAGAAAGACTATAATTGAATTTGTAGTGACTAGAATTGAATTCTCTGATTCTAAGTCACTTACTAATTTCACCTTGTAGTTCTCATATGGTGATATTAAGCAAAAAGGTCAGAAGAAAAAATAAATTTAGCTAACACAAGAATATTGATGGTAAACAATGAAGAGGCAAAACACAAAGGAGAGAAATATTTAAATATAAAAATCTAATAAGTATGTGGGAAAGGAATGGGACAGGCCCAGGGAGGAAAAGAAATTTTCTTTTTGTGAGTTAGGAAGGAATCTGTAAATGGGACCCAATCCTCCAAATCAGCATAAAATGTATTTGATGACTTTGAATGAAATGTGGAAATAAAGAATGACAGTGAAAATGATCTTGGAAAAAAATGTATTTCAGAATTATAAGACCATGAAAGGTCAAAGGTTTGTAGAATGGTCAGAAGCATCTTGTTTATGTGTTAACATTACTTTCTAAAAAACCCTTCAATTTTATTTTATTTTTAGCTCTGCATTCTCTCCTTATCCCCACCCCTCCATCTATTGAGAAGACAAGACAAAATACATAGATGAACATTCAAGCAAAATAAATTCCCATATTCTCTATCTATGTTTCTGTCTCAGTCTCTGTATGTGTATGTGTGGATTTATGTATACGTGTGGATATCTGTATATTTCTACATATTTATATCTATATCTATATTTACATATGCATTAGAGTGACAGGTCCCTAGGGTCAGGAATATTTATCCTTCTGAGTTCAAATCTGGCCTCAGGCGCTTACTAGGTGTGTGACCCTGGGCAAGTCACTTAATCCTATTTTCCTTAGGTTGGTCATCCATAAAATGAGCTGGAGAAGGAAATGCCAAAAAACTACATTATCTTTATCCAGAAAACTCCAAAAGGGTTCAGAAAGAGTTGGACATGACTGAAAAATTATTAAATATCAACAATGTTTGTGTATCTCTGAATCATCTCTATTTGGAGGTAGATAGCATGTTTCATTGTGAGACTAGCAATGGTTGGTAATTGCATACTTCACAGTTGTTAAGTTATAATTTTTTTTTGTCTTTTCAATATTGCAGTTATTGTATACATTGTTCTAGGTCTGTTCACTTCATTTTACACAAGTTCATAGAAGTCTTTCTAGGTTTGTCTGAAAATATGCCTTTCATCATTTCTTATGAAATAGTAGTATTTCATTCCATTCTTATACCAGAACTTTTCATCCACTTCCCAACTGATCACCATCCTTTAGTTTCTAATTCTTTGTCATGACAAAAGGAGCTGCTACTACTCTTCCTGTACTTATAGGCTCTATTTTTCTTTTTCTGATCACTCTTTAGTATCAACCTACTAGTGGTAATAGTCAAAGGGTATGCAAAGTTTAATGGATGTTGGGACACAGTTCTAAATTATTTTCCAGAATGACTGAAACAATTAATAGATACACCGACAATATATTAATGTACCTGTTGTCCCATAGCCCCTCTACCATTTGTCATAATACTGTTTGTCAGTCAGCTCTATATGAGTTGTTTTAGTTTGCTTTTCCCTAATTATTAGTGATTTAGAACTTTTTCCCCCATGTGGATATTGTTAATTCTGATTTATTCCTCTGAAACCTGCCTATTCACATCCTTTAATCATTTATCAATCAGAGGAATGGCTCTTATTCTTATAAATTTGAATGAAGTCCCTATATGACTTGGATATGAGATTTTTATCAGAGAAAGTTGCTGCAAAGAATTTTCCTCAATGTTCTGCTTCTCTGCTAATGTTAGCTTGATTGGAATTTTTTTGTGCAAAACCTTTAAAATTTTGCATAATCAGAATTGTCCATATTGCCTCCTGTGAACCTCTTGATCTTTTTTTTTTGTTTATGAACTATTCCTCTTACCATAAATCTGACAGATAATGTCTTCTATACACCTCTAATTTGTTTATACTGCCATTTTTTATGTTTAAATCATGCAGCCATTTAGACAATATCTTGGTATATGATATGAGAAGGTTATATATATATCATATCTGCTAGAGTGCTTTCCAGTTTTCTCAATACTGTTTGTCCAATGAAGCACTATTTCCCTAAAAACTAGGATCTTTGGCTTTGTCAAACACTGTTATTATACAAGTTTGCTTCTATATATTGTGTACCTAATCTGTTTCACTGGTCATTCTCTGTGTTTATCAACAATGCTCAAATGTTTTAATAGTTACGGCTTCCTATTACTGTTTAAAATCTGGCACTCTCAGCCCTCCTTCCCTTTTGCTTTTTTCCCCTCATTAACTCAATTGATCTTCTTGATCTTTTGTTCCTCTAGATGAATTTTGCTATTAAAAATAAAAAGATTTATGAAGTAATGCTTTGGTAACTTGATCAGTATGACACTAAATAAGTAAATTAATTTAGGTAATAATGTAATTTTATGATATGACTTGGCCTACTCATGAGCAATTAATATTCCTTCAGTTTTTAGATATGTCTTTATTTGCATAAAGAGTGTCTTCAATGGTTTTATTGAAGTTCCTGTATGTCTTAACGGTTAGGCCAAGTATTTTATATTGCCCATGAATAACTTCTTTAAGAAAAGGTAGAGAAAAACCTAGTGAGCACCAAAAAAACATCATCTTTATATTGAAATTAAGTATATCACCACAGAAATCTTCTGACTACTTTGGTGATTTTCTTTGTTAGACAAAGTTCAAGATAGTCATCAAATTTGAAGACAAGACAAAGATTATGTGATGCTATGTACAATTATAAAAGTCTAATCTTACCTATTCCAAGAAGGTAGTGTTAAAGGTAATAGGGCATAGGAATGAAAAAATAAAGACCAACATATATTAAAAATTTCCTACTGAGGTTTAATTAATTAAAGCAAATGTGATGATAAGGAGGTCAAAGAATCTAGAAACCTACTTAGTCAGAAAATGATTCATCTCCTTTATATAGTTGTGTTTTGGTTTTGTATCACAGTCATTTTAAAAAAAAAAAACCTCCCTTCCCTTCAACAATGACAACAAAAATTTATGACATAGAAACTGCATCTGACAGTATATATCACATTGATAGGGCTTACCTTACCGGAAGCATACTGATATGATAGCCACAGAAATCACTGGTTCTGAAAATAAACTTATTTTCAAAATGTTGCAGAGCAAATAGTGGCTTAAGAGCAGTATCATCTCACAAAGCAGCAAAAACCAATGAAGAAAAAAACTTGGCACATAATCCAACTAAGCCAGATCATCCCATGAATATTGGGAAAATACAAGGAATTTTTTAAAATGGGTAATAATGGAAGACATGTTTGTGCATGCCTGTAAACCCTCATACTAGAGAGACTGAGTTTGGTAGATCACTTGATCACAGGAGTTTTGTGCTACAGCACAGTTAAAGCCAGTCAGGTGTCCTCACCAAGTCTAGCATCATGATGAATCCCTGGGAGACAGGGAACCACCAGGCTGCCTAAGAAGGGGCAACCTGGGTCATGTTAATAATGGATCAGCTAAAAGCTTTCATGTCAATCTTTAGTGGGAACAGATTTGTGAGGGGCCACTGCATTTCCAGTTTGTATGAGACAGGGAGATTCAGTCTCCAAACAAACAAAACGGAGGAGAAAGGTTTTCACAATTTACTATAGCAGACAGCATCCTAATATTGTAAAATTACCTAAAGAGTTGATACTCAAAGGATCTTCTCCTGCATAAATTCTTCAATATTTAGTGGTTAAAAAAATGAAAACTAACAACAACAACATTGGACTTAATTGAGCAAAATTAAGCTTTGAAAGTTTTCTATCAGCAAGGTCTCTGCCATGGATATGTTAAGATCATATAGAATTATGTTACCATAGAGATCACTTTCTTCAGGGATACTGATTATAATTGCCATGCAAGTTATAAAACAGGAAGAAATGCTTGTTGAAGTAGTTCACTACTATCATGAAAAATGGCCCATATAGAGTTTAAAATGGATGACAGACCCTACAAATTATGGTGTAATTCTGAAGACTCTCTGGTTCACAGACAACATCGTGCTGATTGCATTGAGTTCCATACAAAAGAGCCTCCTCAATTAGATACATAACCACTGCAAAAATAGGCTTAACAATCCATAAAAGAAAAGCATACATGTATGGATGAAAAATTCTTATCGTCAAATGCATATTGTCCATACTGTGACATGTAGTTGAATAGTCACTGAGATAACCCTTTAGAATATCCATCTTGGATAGGCCTTATAATTGCAGATGGAAGATGAAATGGGCCAGAATTAAATCAAAGTAAAGGGGTAGGCTCAATAGTATTTGGGAAACAGTGCAGTATTTCACTGATTAAAACTGAGGCTTGAAATTCTTCCCACTTTTAATACTAAAATTCTTCCAATGATGCTATGTGTCTGTAAGCAATGAATTGCCACAATTTTTAAGAAACTAGCATTTCAAATGACCCAGGAACAGTTAAGCAGTATGTGGTGGTGGTAGTATTTTATCTATGATTCCTTGCACGCAAGAAATGTCATAAAAGATATTCAGGAAATATATAATAAAAAAAAACAATGTGAGTCAATCATAAAGCAATGACAAATAAAAATAGAGGGACAGACTGGGTGTTTGACTGGATGCCACAAAATCATTAAAAATACCTAGGAGAAGACTTTCTGATTCTGTTCGGAGAATTTGGAGAAGATGCATCTAGGATGAGAAAGCATTGGTGGGTTGCTATCTACCCTCTTGGAGTAAGCAATTCCATCTGTAATATCATGACTTCTTTGAGGTATTGATATGTATTATATTCTACATGGAATAAACTAGATCTCTCTTCATACAATAAAAATTGTGTGCCAATAATTATATTTTAGAAAAAAAATCATAAAATTCTGCTATTGGGACTATCATATCAATTTGTCTTACTAAAAACAGAAACATAGTAAGAAAATGTTTTTTGGCAGAAGTTTAAAAATACTGTAATCCATCTGACCAGATTTAGCAGTAGACAAGGTTTCATTCAGTTGAATAATATTCACTGTTATTATAATATCATAAAAGAATTTGCTCATTTTTATCAATAGCTATTCCCTTTGGTGCTAAAATTCATAATGCAGGATTCAAATAGTAAACATTTCTGTACTGGATTAAACTGCTGATGTCTTTAAATTGCTGCTTCATTCATTGAATGAACAAATGAATGAATCTATCAATAAGCATTTATTAAGTACTTATTTTGTGCCATGCCCTGTGCTAGATGCTTAAGACAAAAATGCAAAGAATATTTTTTTTTTCTGTCATGGAGCTTACATTTTAAAGTGTGAAATAAAACTTTGGTGGCTGACTATTGCATCTAAGCTAAAACACAAACTCCTCATCCGGACTAGTCTTATCTAACTTCTCTTTAAGTATTCTACATTCCAGTCAAATGGATCTCCTTGCTATTTCCAATGTAGAATGTGTCAGTCTATGTACAATCATCATCATTCTCTTCACAGAACCATACAATCTTAGAGTTGCAAGGACTTTGTGGTGTCTATTTAGAATAACCGGCAGCAGAATAAGACCACACTGAACACATCATTATTCAGTTTCTTTTTGGAGAGCTCAAATAAGGAAGATTGTACCAACACATCAGCCAATGCTTTCTACTTCTGGAAACCTCTAGCCTCTAACACTTTGGGAGTTTCCCCTTGTATCTCGTAAAATTTGCCTCTCTGTATCTTCTTCCCCTGTTCCTACTTCTGTCTTGTAGAGAAGTGCCAAACAAGACTCTTAAACATGAAGGCAAGGATATGAAGTTTCTAACAATGGCCTCCAGTCTCCCAGGTCTTCTCTTGACCAGGCTAAAGATCACCAGTATATCTGCTTTCCCCTAACAGTGTAGTGGAGTGAAAGAGTCATACATCTGGAATGAGAGACTCTATATTTCAATTGATCTAAGGCAACACCCAACTCTTCTCAGTTTACACTTCTGAAAAATAAGCTATTGTTAGTGCCTAGAATACAGTCCTTCCTTATCTCCCTTTCTCTTGGAATCACTAATTCTCTTCCAAATTTATATCAAAACATCTAGGTGGCAGTGTTTAAGAGTACTGGAACAGGAATCAGGAGGTGCCACTCCAGACACTTAGTTTTATGACTCAGGAAGGCTGCTTAACCTTTTTAATCTTTATCTGTAAAGTTGGGATAATAATGGTAGGTAGGTACCTCACAGGGTTGTTGTGAAGATCAAATAAAACAACATATACACAGTGCTTTGTAAACCTTAAATGCCGATCAAGATGATGATATTTCCCTCAAGTGTTATTACATATACAAAGCTTGTTACTAGTGCCTTTTCACCAATTTTTTTGACAGTTTGTAAGGCTTTTATAATAATATCTTTGGTTTCATCTATATAAAAATAACTTGTAATTAAACAACATTTGCTAATATAGATCTATACCTGCTTGGCAACTTATAGCCTTAAATAGCTTTCTGAGGTTACAAAAGGTTCAATAAATTCCCAGGATCACAGAGTCAGTATGTGTCAAAAGTCAAACCTGGATCTGGATCTTCCTCATTCCAAGGTCCTCTTACTATTGACTATAGAACTGCTGCCTCTTCAGGCCAGGAAGGCAAGTGGCTCACAGAGGCAGGCCTGGGTATGTGATCCTTGGTTGTAACCTGAGCTCCTTTGCCTTCCAGGCAAAGAGATGATCATTCAATGACATAACAGAGTTCCAGACCTTCCTCATGAAAAAGCCAGAGCTCAATGGAAAATTCAACCTCCAGTTACGAGATGCAAGAGTGACATAGAAAGGTAAACAAGCCATAGCAACTCAAAGACCATTGACTAAAATATGGAAACTTTGTACTCTGCAAGAGGGAGTACCCTCACCAAAAAGTCATGGATCTTGGAAATATCGAAATAAGCCTCCATTACAGAAAGATTCAGGAAATCTATGATTTATTCCAGCTCTTTCCAAAGATGAGTTACGGATGGAATTGACAAGGATGAAGATTGAAGTCTCCTGGGATACAGAAAGGAAGAAAAAGGCCAAGATTAGCAAGTTCCTATTTCATTAGGCACATTATTTTGGATTAATTCATGCAGAACCAGAAGTAATTCTCAGTGAAATGGAGTATAGAGACCTGGCAGGAATGGAGGTCAAATAGAACTCAAGGAGTGGATAAAGATGTGAAATAAGATGAAACTGAAGGATTTATTGTTGATTTACCACAGTGATGCCGCAGGGTGGCCCTACTGAAAGCTATGCCCAGGTGCAAGACACTTTTTGGATCACCATCTATTTAAAAGCATGTATAGCCCCCATCTGGAGCTTTCATTTTACCAGTCCAAACAGAAGATGCAGTACCTCAGAGCAAAAGCATTTAATTATACAGATAGCCAGGTAACTAGAAAGGAAAATCATCACCAGCCACACTTACACACACAGACACACACACATCGCTGTATATATAAGGGTATATCTTCAGATAGATATCCAAGCCACTTGTGGAAAAGGAAACACTTGGAGTTTGAACAACATATACTCCTGGAGTTGTGTCCTGCTGGAATACCTCATTGCCTCTGATGATACTATTTGCTACTTCCCTAAAGAGCTTTTGATAAAGTACGATAATCTGCTTTCTTCATAGGCTGCAAACTGTGGGTTTCTATTGTCATTTGCTGGGCTCCTTTTTCAATGAAACTGATGCTAGTTTGTTCCACTGCTGAGATGTTACTGTCATCTACTTCCACTGAATTCCAGGTCCCAGATACCTTTTTCACTATAAGAGATAGTTTAATGTTTCTTTTATGAGCTATAATTTCAGGGGTATTTCAGCTCTTTTATGATTCAGACCTGAAGCAGTACCTAGCTAGCATAACAATAGTCAATCAGTTCTACTTTTTTTACCTCAGTTTCTTCATCTTGAGGAATTCCACATTCCTTCTTGATATATCAGGAGAGGTAAATAAATTCCTTTTAACTGCCAAAATATAAAAAATAAAGAACTGCTGCCTCTCTCTCCTCCCTCTTCTCTCTGCCTGTCTGTCTGTATCCCTCTGTCTCTCTTCTCTCTCTCTGTCTCTGTCTCTCTGTCTCTGTCTGTCTGTCTGTTTCTCAGACAATTGGGATTAAGTCACTTGGCCAGGGTCATATAGCTAGTAAGTGTCTGAGGCCATATTTGAACTCAGGTCCTCCAGGCTCCAAGGCCAGTGCTCTGTCCATTGTGCTAGCTAACTGCCTCTCATTTTATATTTATTTTGTATGTATTTCCATTGACTTCCCTACCTACCTACATGGCGTTTCTTCTCATTAGAATGTAAGCTAAGTGAGTTCAGGGACTTACTTGTTTCTGTATTTGTAGCCCCAGGTACTTCCCAGTTCTGAGCATGGTACTTTGTATGTGGAAAGCACAAATTAAATGCTTGATAAATGAGTGAGTGGATAAATTTGTGAAATATTACTGGTGCAATGGGATTAAAGCCTTTATTCAGAGGTGGAGAGCCTGTGGCCTCGAGGACACATGTGGTCTTCTTGGTCCTTGAGTGCAATGATTTTACAAAGTCCAAGTTTTGCACAACAAATCCTTTTATTATGAGGATTTTTTTTTCTATAAAGTTTGGATTAGGTCAAAGAACTGCACTTGAGCATGTAAAGAGCCACATGCAGCCTCAAGAATGCAAACAAGCAACTACAATACAAGGACATGTTTGACATATGCTACAAATAATAAAATGATAATAACAATTATTATTATTTTAACTAACATTCATATAGTATCTACTAGGTGACAGGAACAATTTTATTTCATTTGATGCTCATAACTAATCTGTGAGGTAATATTATCATCCCCATTTTACAGAGGACAAAACTGAAAAGACTTTGGGTCACACAGTAAGTATCTGAAGGAAGATTTTAACTTGGGTCCTCTTGACTCCAGGACTGGCATGCTATCCACTGTGCCATTTGTATGCTATTTAAATTTACAGGAAAGTAAGCATTTCTACCTATGTTGATATGTAGGCTTCCTCTGGGATTATATTTTCATCTAGGTTCAAACCAAAGCCCTGCTATTTTGGGCAGATCACTTCATTTGGGAGGCCTCAGTTTCATTATCTCTAATAGGATAGGATTAGACTAGATCATGTGTAATGGCCCTCTTGTTTCTAAGTCCTATTATTCATAAATTAGGCATCATTTCAGCTTGTCCGTGAATAGTATGTAGAATTTTGAAATGTAGTAGGTGGCTCAGTGGATAAAGCACTGGGCTTAAAGTCAGGAAGACCTGAGTTCAAATCCATCCTCAGATACTTAGCTGTGTGACCCTGGGCAAGTCACTTAATCTGGTTTTCTTCAGTTTCCTCATCTGTAAAATAAGCTGGAGAAAGAAATCACAAATCACTCCAGTACCTTTGCCAAGAAAACCCCATGGACATGGGGTCCTGAAGAGTCAGACATGAATAAATGTCTGAACAACAATGGAGGGATGGGAATGTTGAAAGCAAAGGCCAGTTGGAGAAGTATAAGCATTTTCTGGGTATGAGAGTAGTATAATTTGACTAGAAAGTTGGTTTTAAGTGGGAGAGTTTAAGTGGGGCTTAAGATTAAAAAGGGATGGGGCCAGTTTTGGAGCCCCATCCTTAAATGTCCAGAACAAAGAGTTTAGTAAGTGATGAGGAGCCACTGAAAGATTGTGAGATGATGAAAGTAATATTTTAGAAAGATTCATCTGACAGAGGCATGTTGGACTCTTTCAATAGGAAAAGGCTGAAATTACCATCATGTAGCATTTGGTTGGGTTAGGTATCTGTGATGTGCCAGACATTGTTCTAAATGCTTTATAAGCATTAGTACATTTGATCCTCACATAATCCCTGGGAAGTAGGTACTATTATCACCCCCATTCCACAGCTGAGCAAAAGATTGAATTGTGACTTGTCCAGCAGGACAAACCAGAAAGTTCTTGAGGATGAAATTAAACCGAGGTGTTCCTGACCCCATACCCGTCACTCTATCTAATGAATATTTAATAATTCCATAGGTAAAATGGGTCTCAACTCATCGTGATCCTAGATTTAGTTATTAAGTTTGAGAGTATAGAAATCAATGATGATTTAGTCCAACTATCTCATTTTATAGGTGAGGAAATTGATGTCCAGGGAAAAGATTGCCGGTCTCAGAACAGTAAAATCCCATCTTTCATGCAACATTCAGTCTTCCCTCTGTAAGCCCTTGAAACTCATGCTTGTTGCTGCTGCTATTGTGTTTCATTGTCATTGTTTCTTGATCTTAAGCTATAGGTTATAATATAGGGTTAAAAGGTAAGAGAAAATTTATCAAGTATCTTGTATCACCATTTCATAAATACAACTGAGGCCCAATTACTCAAATTGCTCACAATCACAAAGTACGTATAAGTAGCAGAGATAGGTTTTGAAGGAGGACTCTTCAAATATTATTTTTACTAACTCAGCCTAGTCTACAGATCAAGAAAGCCCAAACAATGGTGGTGGAAGATTGAACGAAAAAAAAAATGTCATTCAGTTCACCTGATGAGCTACATAAGCTAATGCTAATCTTTAACTTCTCAGTGACTTACTCCTCATGTGTTGAAAGCAGTTAGTCCCATTGGCCTATGAGAGTCTTTCCAATTAAAAAAATTTATGATCCTTTGATCCTGTAACATATCAAAAGCTGATGACTCCTAATTTAGTTTCTCAGAGATTACAATAACCCACTGAACTTTGAATGCAATTGAGGAAGCATCACCATAGTAGAGCTCCATTCTTTTTTCCCCCAGTCTTATAGGATAACCAGTTGTTTGTCCTTTGTTTCAAAGAGGAATAATGGCAGCATGGGGTGATGTCTTGACTTTTGCACGAATTGAAATGAGGCAAAGTTGCACAAAATGATCCAGGTGTCTCACTCTCTCTTCTAGAGTCATTGAAATCCAGTGGCAAGACAAAAGTCAAGATGACTGACAATGGTCTGGGATGCAGTAGATGTCCTTGGTGTCTTTGACATCGGACCAACCTCTAAGCATTCCACAGTATCTGCTTTAGCTGCCTCCATGGCCAATGGACCAAGCTCTTCTCATCCACTCTTTCTGTCAGAGAAAGTCTTCATATACTTGGGGTAGACATCCCCCTACATCACTGATAGGTTTGAGTACTGTCACTTACCCTCAACCTTGGTTTAGCCTATCTGCCAAGATGATTTTGCTAGATGTAGCTGCTATGTGTACTACAGTTTATTGGAGCCACAGGTGAGAGTTGGGTGAAAAGTGGGCATCAAAAGTGGGTGAGCAGCCCTGAAAAGGGCTTAGCAAGGCCTCATACCAAAGGTGATTGTCCTCCCTGAACAGTCACCTTAGGAAAGAAAGTGATAGCAAGGAACAGACTAGTAAAGAGAGAGAGAAAGATGTGCACATATATATTGTAAATATTTCAGGTCTAGACAACTTCAATGAGAACTATAAAGCAAGCTAGAGCAGAGCAAGGGCCTGTGAGATTGATGTTTTCTTCCTGAATGCTTATCTGGTTGGCACAGACAAACAATTTATATCAAGGCACAGCTATTGCTCTCCAACATGGTTCTATTTTGTTGACCACTAGGTGCTAGTAGGTTATGTATGTGGCATTCCGAGTAATGTATTTCTTTCCCTACCTACAATTACAATAAGCACATTATACAAAGACAGCAGAAGTATAATTGAAATCTCAGCTAATTGACAGGAAAATAGGGTGTGAAATTGGACTGATGATTTAAATTGGTAGAGTGACCTTCTAGCATCCCTGGGGAAAGAATCCCAGAATGGTGATTTTTCTTTCCTGTGAATAATTAAGTTCTGTAATGAGTTTCTTAGGCTCTAGAATCAGACTAAGAATGACTGTCTTCAGGTCTGGTCTTCCCTTCAGGGATGCTGGTTAGGAAGGCCCCGCACTGTGATATTCATGCCCTTCAGGAAATAGCCCAATTACAGAATGAAGCTTTGGGCATGTATGAAAATATATACTTCTTTTGACATGTCGAATGGCAGGATCATAGCCATAGGGGGCAAAATATTGTTAGCTAGATGCCTTAAAGACTCAAAAGGTACTCAGGATAGTATCATAAGGAGAATCAATCAATTCAAAATGCTTGCCAGAAGAAGGAGGTGAGAGGAATGCATTCACGAATGTGACAAAGCAGGTTTAAGTGAACTGAAGTCAATTGCTTCTTATATTTATTAAGAAGTGAAGGACAAAGGTTTTACCAGTTGGTAGAAAGTAACATTTCTCTAAATATATGTTTTATTTACTTCTGCATTGTCTCATACCCTGGCAAAGCAGACTGCATAAGTACCTAATTAAAATCCAAAATATCAAGGCTTTCAAGAAAGCAGAGATTCTAGGAATTTCCAAATTGAAACATGACTTTATGCTGTTCTGTAATGCATAGCTCTGTTGTATCCTTGTCTGACAACTATTCCATCTGGTTAGTCTGCGATGCATTCTAAGTAGAGATAGAATCTTGTACTATTTTGACCTTTTCAATATTCTGTACTTTAATTGGTTGGCTATTCTACATCTTCCCTACAGGTTAGTGGGACAGTAAGCAGGGGAGAAATACAATGAGTAGCCAATGAAATCATAGAACATTGAAAAGGTCAAAGCTGTGGAGCAGAATTCTATAATTGACAGAATATATGAGACATTAAAATTCTACCACCTCATTCTTATGACAAAGACTGTAATGAAATAGAAAATGGCACCACATAAATCTATTCATATGACAATCATTGTTCTGAGAATTGAGAACATAATTTAACACATTGCCATTACAATTATAAAAATTGCATTATTGTGGTATTCCATGGATTGTGTAGTAGAGTTAAACTACACATAGTCAGCAGAATAAAATGTCTAACAAAGGATATTCAATCTACAATGGAGTGATTTATTAATCTTAAATTTAAATAGGTCTACCTTTATGAAAATCCAGATAGACATTTTTGGCATACAGAACACATTTCTGGTCCTGCATTAAACTTAGTTGAAGAACTCGAAAAAAAAGTTTTCTTTTTAATTTTTTAATAGAATCAGCACAAATATTGAGATAAAAAGATATTTCCCATTTTCTTAGAAGTTGGCTTCATTGACCATGACAAAGGTTCAGAAATACCTAAGACAAATTATAAAATCAGAAGCTGGAAATAAGTTCTACATCTGGTCTTCAGACCATTATTGAGGCAGATAGACACACATGGAATTGACCTAAAAGTCATTTGTCAGTTTTCACTTCTCAGAGCAATGTTTTCCCTAACATTTCAATATATTGAAGGGAGAAGGAGAATGACTAGAAAAGAGAACTTTCAGTCAATCAATTACTCATTGATACACCAGACATTGTGTTAGACAGTGGAGATAAAAAGACCAAGTTGAAATAGTTCCTGGGCTAGATTTAACAAGGTAACAAGTATTTATTAATTCCTTATGTGTCAAACTCTGTGCAAAAGACTAATAATACAAATACAAGTAAAAAGAGAATATCATCTCTCAAGGAGCTTGCATTCTAATGTCTGAAGACAATATATAATAGAAAACTAAGAAAAGGAGTGGAGAGAATAACCTACTCAGGGCCATGATGGAGAAAAATGTGCAGAGTCAGGAATTAGGTGCAGAGAAAAATGAAGGAATAAATGAAGGAGTAAAATCTAAAGATTCTAACATTCTTTTTAAAATTTAAATTCATTTATTTACTTTTAGTTTACAACATTCAGTTCTATAATCCCTTGAGTTTCAAATTTTCTCTGAGTCCTTCTCCTCCCCCCTGCCCTCCATAGTGGCATGCAATCAAATATAGGATCTGCAAGTACCTTCATATTAAACATTAGACACGTTGTAAAGAAGGATTATAACCAATGGAGTGAACACTAAGAAAGAAGGGACAAAATAAAACAAAACACAAAGGGGAGAGCACAAGTAGTTTGCTTCTATTTGCATTCAGACTCCTTAGTTTTTTCTCTGGATGTGGATATCCCTTTCCATCATGAGTCATTTTTTTAGTTGTCTTAGAGCCTTGCATTGCTGAGAAGAGCCCAGTCTATTAAAGTTAGTCATCGCACAGATGAAGTGTCTGTAATTGTGTATAAAGTTCTCCTGGTTCTACTCTCTTCACTCCTCACCAGTTTATTTAAGTCTCTCCAGGTTATTATGAAGCCTGTCTGCCCCTCATTTCTTAGAGCACAATAATATTCTATTACATTCATATTCCGCAACTTGTTTAGCCATTCCCCAATTGATGGTTATCCCCTTGATTTCCAATTCTTTGCCACCACAAAAAGTGCTGTTATAAAAATATTTTTGTACCTGTGGGTTCTTTTCCCATTTCTATGATTTCTTTGGGATGCAGCCATAGAAGTGCTATTGCTGGGTCAAAGTGTTTGCACTTTTTTATCCCATTTGAGAATAGTTCCAGAATGCTCTCCAGAATGGTTGGATCAGTTCAAGCGTGCTAACATTCTATCAAGGGAAACAACATGTACACATATACATTTATACATACACAAACAATATATGCAAAGCAATTTGGGAGAGGGGCTGACACTAGTAGCTGGGGAGAACTGGAAAGGAAGTAACATCCTTGCTTCTCTAAAATACAGTCATAGAAGTTTAGAACCTTGTGAATGTGGTGAAGACAGAGTCCCAGAATCTGAAGAATGTGAGTTTGTACATCTTGCTTATTATAGTTGCACTTGAAGAATTTCTATATAAGGAGATAAGCACTGATCTATGCTCTCTTTGCTTTTCATTTCAAGTGTCTGTTGGCTTCATAACAGAATATTTCTGTCATATGTTAAGATGTTATACTAGAGAGACAGGGGATCCATACTTAGCCATTTCCCTTTTACCATATGCCACTGTTGAGTTTCAAAACTGACACAACTTTCTCACTCAGAGGCTTCATTACATGTCTCAAATGATTATCTTTACCAAAAAAGTGGTTTAAAGCATTGAAGATATAACACTTAAAATATAATACCCTAGCACAATCATTTTCTATATGTGTAACCCTAGATAAGCCGCTTAACCTATGGACCTCAGTTTCCTTATGTGTAAAATCAGGACATTGGGCAGAGATTTCTTCATCTGAGATCTCTTCCAGCTTTAACTCCATCATCCTGTTTGGTGTTATCTACAGAAAATACTATCAGTTTAGACCTTTTTTATACAACTATCAACTTCTTTATGAAAACACAAAGGTAAGCTGGTAAGTATTTTAAATGAGAGGGCCACAGAAATGTCCATTGCAATTACATAAGATTCAGTTTTTTGTTATTGCTGTTGTTTATTTTCACATCCTTAAGGACTAGATTCTTACTAAGATCCTTTCAAATTCTAATGTTCTGGGTCTGAGTCTAGATTTGGAAATTATCTGATTCTCCTAAAATTTTCCACAAATAATTTAAAATAATGCCTCAAAGTGAACTTCAGAGCAGTTGAAATAATTAAAAGTTAGGGTAAAGCAGTTATTAGGCTGAAACAACTTGGAAGGCCTTTAGAAGAGATCTAACCTCCCAGAATGGTAGGTCAAGCCTGACTAAAAGCACATGACTCCTGGGAGATACCATCAAAATCAATAAACAACAGTCCCTGGGGGCAGCTGTATCTGAGGCAGCCTCAGCTTCAGGAACTTTTACTCCATGGACAATGTGGGGGTCAGACAGATGATCAAAGGAATATTGCAAGGCCCTTCATTATTGTTGGACACAGGGCCCAAGTGTACTGACCAGACCCTGTCCTAGGATGTGACAGTT
>NW_027185764.1:36545211-36648771 GCF_028583685.1 Petaurus breviceps papuanus | reverse complement strand
GAGGATTAGGGGCAGAGAGGAGTACCTGAGATCAGGCCCCCAGAAAGTTCAAAAAAACAATGGGATAAAAAAATCTGAAAACTGCGATGTTTTCTGCTATACCTTGGGACTAGAAGCTGACTCTAAAATAAAGTTAACAGTCAAGATATAAGCTGTTAAAAAGAAAAGAATAATCAAAAGTAAAAGAAGCCAAGCATAGAGAGTTTCTATGGTAATAGAGAAGATCAGTGTTCCAATTCAGAAAGTACTGCTAAAGCTTCAAAGCAAAATGCAAAATGGTCACAAACCCAAAAAGAGTTCTGGAAGATCTTAAAAAAGATTTTAAACAACAAATTAAGGAGTTGAGGAAAACTTAGGAAAAAGAATAAGAGTAATGCAAGAAAATCAAGGAAATTATGAAAAGACAGTTAACCAATTGGAGAAAGAAATCCAAAAGCTTATGAAATAAAATGATTCTCTACAAATTAAAATTGGATAAGGGGAATTTAATGACTTAATAAGACACCAAGAAATAATAAAATGTAATCAAAATCATTTTTAAAAGAAGAGAATCTTAAATATTTCATTACAAAAACAATTGACTTGGAAAACAAATAAAGGAGAGACAACATAAGAATTATTAGGCTAGCTGAAAACTATGATAAAAAAGAGTCTGCACATTATACTTTAAAAATAAGTAAGAAAATAAATTAAATTCAAAGAAGAAATGAGTGTGATGTTTTCATAAAAGATTTCCATAAAAAATTGTCATTGAAAATGAAAAAAAATCTACCTTTCTCCCCTCATTTTACACATGATGAAACAAATCAAGAGAAAGAAATCATCTTGTTTAAAGCCAAATATCCAATTAGTGGTTTATCCATTTTTTTTTCCTATTCTTGTTCCTGAATCTAGATTTGAAAACCATGTCTCCTCTGCTACTGGCTCATCTTTCAACTTACTTCAGCACCTAGGGCCTCTTCACTCTGGAATAATCTCTCATCCCTACTGCTTATTCTCTATGGAGCATCCCTCCCTAAGACTCACTGATCCCTTTCTCCCATCGGTGAATTATTCCTAGAACATTCATTTTGTGGAAGGACCTAGGTTGACCTGCTTTAATTCTCTTCTTAGCTATATTTCTGATTTTCAGGACTTCAAAACCATACCTTTATCAGGTACCTATATCACCTCTATCCTACTTTTAAGTCTATTTGTGTCTTTCCCTATTAGAATGGAAGGTCCTTGCAGATAGGGACTGTATTTCTTTTTTGCTTGTATTTGCATTCCTAATGCTTAGCATAGCACCTGGAACATAGTGAACAGTTAATAAATGTGTGTTTATTTCTTCAATTCCTTCTTTTTTTCTTCGCTCCATGCCTTCCTTCCTTCCTCCCTCCCCTTTTCTTCTCCTTTCCTTCTTTCCTTTCTCCTTTTTTCTCCTTTCATTCTTTCTTTATTCCTTCTTTCCTTCCTCACTCCATCTTTCCTTCATTCATTCCATCCTTCATTCTTTACCATAATAAATCTTTGCTCAAGAATATGGAATTGAAATCACTGTATGATGGTTGCAAGGATGGGATGTAGACATAAAAAGGGGTATCAAAATGTTGGGGAGCACTGTCCCATTGCCTCATCTGATGGAATACTATATTACAAGACCCTTAATCCTTTGGAATTTTGCAGCTGTAAGAAATAAAGGATTCATCAGCAATGAGCCACAGTTCTTCAACAATCAAGCCTAATTCATCATATCAGCAAATAAACACCTCAACAGTAACAAAATTTGTCTAGTCATAAGAGGATGCTCTCTTCATTGACTGTAGAAAACAAAATAGGGAAATCATAATTCTTTGGGATGGGTGTTTGTGAGAGGAGCGTTTGGCTAATGGAGATGGTGTAAAAAGGGCTTAAAGGCAAGATTCAAGAGAGGGAAAATAAAAATCACTAATAAAAATACATGTATTAAAAACTTTAGAAATATTTACAAAAATGTGGTTAGACTAGTTCCTTGTGGCTTGCTATCTGTAGCCATGGCTTTATGTTCAATAAGGTTTATATTGGATACTGTTCAGGGATGTTTCTGACAAGAACAAAAAGAGGAGGAAGCTGTTTTATTTTGTTTAAAGGAAAGGAAAATGGTAGGCAAATTAAGACTGTGTTCTTAAAAATCTTCAACTTAACCAATGCTTGCAGAAGTTTCAGTACTGAGCTGAAGCAAAAAGGAATACAGCATATAAGCTATTTTATTTTGTAATGAAAAGAATTATCATATTTTATTTATTAAAATAAAATGTAAAACTTCAGCATATTAATAATGCATGGGATGGACCTGGGATTTCATTGGTATAAGGAAGTCTCAGATAAAGAAGTTCCCTCTTCAACCAATTCTGAGAATCATTTTCTATGATATGCATAATCTTACTAGGGCACTAAGAACTTAAGCGACTTGTCCAGGGAAACAACCCGTAAATGTCAGGAATTAGACTTCAAATGATCTCTTCCTTACTCCAAGGCATGCTCTATATCCACTATACAACACTATTATAAATCAGTCAATCAACAAGAATTTAAGTGTCTACTACGTACCTGGAGCTATAGTAAAATGATTTATTTTTTTGATGGATCAAAGACAAGGTTATTTCTTTTACTCTCACACAAAATCTCTTTCAGATGGATTTGAGTGAGAGTAGATGGATAGGAAAAATAAGTAAAACTTTCTCTTAGCATAGTAATTTGGTAGGGGAAAGAAAGGGGGGGCACTATACCTAAATGAGTGGAATGTCTAATGGTGGTACTTAAAAAAAAAATTTCAAGTCCCAAATGAAAATAAATCCTTGATGCAGATCGCATACTCTAAGACCAATTTTCTTCTTATCCATGTGATTTGTTCTCCCAGCAAAATGTAATTCCTCTGAGGGCAGGATTTTTTTTCTCATGTTGTATATGAGTATATCTTGCACATAATTAATATTTATTCAGGGCTTGTTGGATTGAATCTTATTGAATCATAGAGATATTAAGGCCATTTTTTGCCTTAAAAGCTGGCTATTTCTTTGTAAGATACTTTAAAAATCTATTCTACTTTTAAATGTCCTTGGATTCCAAGCATTTACAATAATCCAGTGCAATTTTAAATAATGCATGTTATCAAGAATATTTCCCTAGAAATGCCTTATGTTGTCATTTTGATTTGTTCTCTCAGAATTTCATATTAGTAGAGAGAAGAGCTGTTCATGGTTAGAAGTAAAACAACGTTTCATAAACCTGAAGACCACTACAGAATAACTTTTCAGTTTTCTCTTCTCTGGCACAAGTAATTCTTTCAGCCTCTACCACATATGTTATTTCCAACTTTTAATCATTTTAATGCAGCATAATCTCCAAATTTTAATAATTCTCCTAAATGGGGGTCTAGTTGGGAATAATTCTGCACAATGGATAATTGCTTCTCATAAATGAACACACAAAATTTTATTCATAGACTATTTTTGGAAAGGTTTGGAGGAGAGCTTAAGCAAGTTCTTGCTTTTATTATGCCATCTTGGCTCCACCCCCCATATTGACTAATTTTTAAAATGGTCAAAGCATGATTTGGAAAGGAATGACTTGATGTATGAAGACATAGAAAGCAATTTTTACGTGCAATTCTGACTAGCTTGGAGAAACATTGGGAGTGTGGGGGGTTATTTTATTGTATTTTGTTTTCTTACTACAATAGGAGCTTTCTGGACCAAATTATTTGTTCATGGTTAGGTAAAATACCTTAGAGGTTCTGGGATCTCTGAAATGTATTCTCAAGTAAATTCAAGATTTACTTCTGTGACAGCTGTCCACTATGCAAGGGCCATATGCAGTGATTAATAAAGAGTCAAATTTAGAATGAGAGAAACATATTGGTGGAAGAAGTTAGAAATCATCAAGTCCAATGCAGTTATTTTACAGATGAGTAAACAGATCTCAGGAACAATAAATGTTTAGGTTAAAGTCATTTAGCTAGTTAATGGTAGAGCTAGCATGAAACCCAGGTTTCCTGATTTGCAATCCAATACTCTTTCCCTTAAAACAGACCATACTATTTAGAATAGTCAAGGGCCTTTTCGACTTGAATAGATCCCTGCTTTAAACCTCGCCACAGACACTTACTACTTACTAGCTGTGTGATCTCAGGAAAAGTCATTTAATTTCTCTCAGGTTCAGTTTACTGATCCATAAAATAGGGATAATAATAATTGCAACTCACAGGGTTTTTGTGAAGATAAAATGAGATAATATATGTAAAGTGCATTATGCGTGATAGCTCTTACTGAGCTCCCTCTCTATCCATATTGATCTATTTAGACAACTGTGTCTTATCTTTCTAATCATTTTTTCTCTTCAGAATTTCATTCTTGATAGCTTACTATTCCTCTTGATCTCACTTATCTTATAGAATTTTAGGCCATGAGATACTCTCTGTCTTTTCTCTGAACTCTTTGATAAACCTTAAGGTGTCAGACTATGATTGACTTGTTTTGCAATCTCTATGATAAACTCTAAGAAGAACAGGTCATTTCACTTTCCCTAACATTCTCATCTCAAAAGCAGTGCCTCCCTGTGGAGGAGAATCATGTCAACAGGGCAATTTCCACCATCCTTGTAATCACCAATACTAAACAGTTATAGGTTGGAAAACCATAAAGCACCAGGAATGGCCCTAGACCATTGTACATTCTTTCAGCCTGTTCTACATAGCCAAGGAATAGGACAGCAACCCTTATAGAGATAAAACTTAATAACTACCTCTACAGGAGTCTTAGTCTTTGGCTCCTCACAAACTGTAGCAATTTAAGATATAATAAATCCCTTGCCACTCTCGTATAATTTGGCATCATCAGTGGATATGGTTTTCTGCATAGAAATGGCCTTATAAAATCATTACCACCTGTTTAGGCAGTGCATACTAATCGCTACTGGGCCTTTCACTGTGACACAGCTGAAACCTCCTTTATATGTTGTCTCCTGCTATTAGAAGATAAAGTTTAGATTGGGCTAACATGACAAAACAGGAAAATGATAAATGTTGGAAACGATTTGGGAAAATTGGACCACTAATGCATTGTTTGGTGGAGTTGTGAACTTATCTAACCATTCTAGAGAGCATTGTAGGACTATGCCCAAAGGGGATACCCTTTGACCCGGCAATACTGCTTATAGGTCTGTATCCCAAAGAGATCATAAAAATGGGAAAAGGACCCATAGGTATAAAAATATGTATAGCAGTTCTTTCTGTGGTAGCAAAGAATTGGAAGTTGAGGGGATAGCCATCAATTGGGGAATGGCTGAGCAAGTTGTGGTACATGAATGCAATGGAATACTATTGTGCTAAAGAAGTAATGAGCAAGTAGACTTCAAAAAAATCTGGGAAGACATCTATGAACTGATACTGAGTGAAGTGTGGAGAACCAAGAGAACATTGTACATAATAACAGCCACATTGTCTGATGAATAACTCTGATAGACTTGACTTGTCTCAGCAATGCAAGGCTTTAAGACAACTACAAAAGACTCATGAAGAAAAATTCTATCCAAATCCAGGAAAAGAACTATGGAGACAAAATGCAAATCGAAGCATACTATTTGCTCTCTTTTTTCTTTTGTTTTTGTTTTGTTTCGTTTTTCTTGTGGTTCCTCCCATTGGTTCTAATATTTCTTTACAACATGACTAATGTGAAAATGTTTATTATGAATATAGATGTAGAACCTATATCAGATTGCATGCTGTTGGAGGATGGGAGAGGGGAGGGAAGGGGACAAAATTGAAAATTCAAGCTTATGGAAGTATATGTTGAAAATTTAAAAAATAATATATTTTTAAAAAGACTAAACTAAAAAAAAGGGTTTAAGGTCAGACACCATTTTGTTTTTCTATTTGTATTCCCAATACTTTGCCTCTAGTAAGTGGTTCATAAATGCTTCTTATTTCGTTCATTCATTTTGACACCTGAAGCATATGGAGTATGAAATTAAATTACCACAAGTCAAGAAATTGTTAGGAACTCTGCTTTAGATGGGGGGGAGAATCTCAGTGATATTGAGATAATTGAAGTCACCCATCAAGTCAAGACAAGCTAGCAAATATTTATTTTGCATTGCTATATTCCAGGCACTGTGATAAGGAACATCATTATTATCACATTTCATCTCTGGATTGTAATCTATTTCCCAAACCCCTCATCTACCTTTTTGCAGTTAGTCTATGGCATATTCCAACATTATTTTTATGTTTGCTTCCATTCATCCAAATATTTACTCTGATTCTTAGACTGGAGAATAAAATGCTAATATGCCCCATATATCTATCTATATTTATCTCTCTCTTTCACTATCTCTCTCTCTTCTCTCTCTCTCTCTTTCTCTCTCTCTCTCTCTCTGTCTCTCTTTATCTCTCTCTGTCTCTCTCTCTGAAGATATATATATATATATGTATATATATATATATATATATATATATATATATCTTCTAAGTGAGGTGAATACATATCAGTAGTAATTTTATTCCAGGAATTAGTCATAGCCTAGAAAATCTCAGCAATATCAGGAAGGTCAAACTTGTTTGGACTTTTTATTTTTTTTCAGAATTTTGTGCTTTGGGTTCTCTAGTTTGCCTTGTTTGTTAGTTATATTGTATGTGTTTCCATGTAAACAGCTATGGTCATGAAACTTGTTATTGGATTCTTTCAGGGATTTTGTGTTCTATTACATTTTGAGTATTTCTAATCTTGTGCTTCTTCCTACATTTCAGTCCCTATCTATGTCTAGACTTGTAGATATATGTTAGTACTTTTCTCCTTCCATTTTCCTTTCATTATAAAGAATATGTTGTTAGATTTTTAAGACTCTGGGCAAAGTAATGGTTACTAGACCTTTTTTATAGTACTCTATTAACAATCAGGAGTCTCCCATTTGATTGTTTGTTTTCATGAGTGCAGGGCTAAGTTATTAAAAAAAAACAACAACAAAAAAAAAGCCTTCCAAATTCTCTCCTTCCCTGTGCTTTCTCCTGTACCCATTAAAAAGACAAGAAATACAGTATTCATTTAACATATGAAGTCATGCAAAACATTTCCACATCAGCCATCTTGTTAAAAAAGACAAAAAATAAGGTTGGAAGCAATCTGCTTTCAGACATCATCAGTTATTCCTCAGAAAATGGTGAAGATGTTTCATTAAGAGTCTTTAGAGTTGTCATGGGTCACTGTATTGATCAGAGTAGCTAAGTCTTAAACATTTGATTATCATTACAACATTGTTACTGCTATACAAAAGCCCCTAGTTCTGCTCACTTCGCTTTACCTTAACTCATATAAGTTTTCCCAGGTTTTTCTGAGACCATTCCAATTGTTATTTCTAACAGCACAGTATTTTATCATAATCATATACCAAAACTTATTCAGTATGGTTGTTCTGTAATTGATTACATCTCCTCAATTTCCAATTCTTTGCCATCACAAAGAGAGCTTCGATTCTTTCTGTGTGTATGAATTCTTTCCCCTTTCCTTTGAACTCTTTAGAATTCAGACCTAGTAGAAGTATTGTTCGGTCAAAGAGTATGTATAGCTTTATAGCCATTTGGTGATAGGTACAAATTGCTTTGCAGAACAGTTGTATTATTTCTCAGTTCCACCAATGATGAATTGGTGTCTCTATTTTTCTACATCCTTTCTAGAATTTGTCATTTACCTCTTCTGTCATGTTAGCAAATCTTATACGAGGTGATACCACAGAGTTGTTTTAATTTGCATTTCTCTAATTATAAGTTATTTAAAGCATATTTTCATGATTATTGATAGCTTTTTTGAAAACTACCTATTTATATCCTTTCACAATTTATCAATTAGTGAATGACTCATTTTGAAAAAAATATGTTTATTTTATTAAGTATTTACCAATTATATATTTTTTTAATTTTTTCATTCATTTAAAAATTGGGTTCCAAATTCTATCATTCCCTCCCCACACATTCCCCATACCTTGAGAAGGCAAGCAATATGATATTGATTATATATATATGTATATGTATATACATATATGTTTACATATACATATATAAAGTCGTGTTAAACATATTTACATATTAGCCATGTTGCAAAAGAAAACACACAATCACGTGCAAAACAAAACAAAAAATATATGAAGTGAAAAATGTTCACTTCAGTCTGCACTCAGACTTCATCAATTCACTCTCTGAAAGAGGATAATATTTTTTATTATGGGTCATTTAGAATTGTAATGCATCACTGCCTTAATCAGAGTAGCTGAGTCTTTCACAACCTTTCATCTTTACAATGTTGCAGTTTCTATGTACAATACTCTTTTTTAAATTTTTATTTACTTATTTATTTATTTGTTTTTTTAAGGCAATTGGGGTTAAGTAACTTGCTCAAGGTTACACAGCCAGGTGTTTCTGGGTGGATGCTAAATGTCTGAGCCCAGGATTCGATTTCTAGGTCATCCCAACACTGGAGCCGGAGCTCTTACTCGCTGTGCTACCTGGCTGCTCCTGTACAATACTCTTTTGCTTCTATGTATTTCATTTTGTTTCAGCTCATGTAAGCCTTCGCAGGTTTTTCTGAAAGCATCCTGCTCATCATTTCTCATACCCCAATACTATTCCATTCCAATCATATACCACAACTTGTTCAACTATTTCCCATTTGATGGATATCTCTTCACTTTCACATTGAAATTGCCACAAAAGAGCTGCTATAAATATTTTTTATACAAACAGGTTTCTTTCCTTTTTCTTTGATCTCTTTCCAATACAGACCTAGTAGTGATATTGCTTGATTGAAGGCTCATATATTTAATTTTTTTTCATAAAACAACTTCTAATTTCTTAGTTTAATTTTTTAAATTTTCAGTTTTATTAATTTGTCCTTTAATTTTCAGGATATCCAATTTGGTGTTAAATTGAGGATTTTTAATTTATTCTTTTTCTACTTTTTTTTAGTAGCATGCACAATTTATTTATTTTCTTTTTATTGATGTACAAATTTAGAGATATAAAAATTTTACCTAAGTATTGTTTTTGGTTACATTCCACAAATTTTGGTACATTGTCTCATTGTTGTCAATCATTTTAATGAAATTGACTGTTTTTGTAATTTGTTCTTTGACCCACTTATTCTTTGGTATTATATAATTTAGTTTCCAATTAAATTTAATCTATGTTTCCATGGCCCTTTTTTTTTCTATTTCCATTTAATCATCTACAAAAGTTGATCATACCAAACCTTTCTAAAATTAAATTCACCCTCTTAACTTCTTTTTTTTTTTTAATTTATTTTATTATTAAATTTATCTAGCTCTGAGAGAGGTCAGTTGAGGTCCTCTACTAGTATAGTTTTACTATTTCCTCCCGTGATTCATTAAGCTTTTTCTTTAAGAAATTGGAAGCTATGTCAGTTGATGCATATATCTCTAGAATTAATATTAACTTATTGTCTAAAGTAACTTTTAGCAGAATATGCTTTCTTTGATTACCTATTTTTATTAAGTGTATTTTTGTCTTTTTTTTTTAAATAAGGTCATAATGGCTTTTGTACTACAGTTGAAACAGAATAGATTCTGCTCCAGACCCTTATTTTAACTTTGTGTATGATTTTATTTTTCTTTCAAGTGTGTCTTTTGTAAACAACACATTCTTGGATTTTGCTTTTTCATTCATTTTTCTACCTGTTTCCATTTTATGGGTAAATTAATTTCATTCACATTTGCAGTTGTTATTAATTGTGCATCTCACTCTGTCCTATTCTCTTTTGTTTATAATTTGCTTTTTCTCTACTCTGCCCCCTGAAGTTTGTTGTGTTTCTGCCCACTGGCTCCTTTAATTTGCACTCCTTCCTAACACTCCTCTCTTTCTTTTCACCCCTTACTTTCCTACTTCCCTAATGGGGAAAATGAAATATTCTTCTGTCTTTGAAACAATTCACAATTTCAGATGATAGTAAGGTTGAAGCATTGCCTATTTCCTTCTCCACATTTTCCTTTTCACTGTAGAAATTCTTCCTAGTACTTTTCTTTTAGGTGAGATAATTCCCCCCATGCTTCCTTTCTCTTCCCTCTTCCCCCAGTATATTCCTCTTTCTCATCCTTCCTTTTTACTTTTGACACCATTCCAACATAATATACTACCATTTATTTCCTTTGCCTAGGTATATTTCTTTTAATTGTTCTTATGATGATAAAGTTCTTAGGGATTCCATGTATCTTCTTTCCTTTTGGGAATATAAATAATTTAATTTTATTGAGTTCCTTACGATTTTTTCTTTCATGTATACTTTTTTATGCTTCTCAATCTTGTGTCTGAATGTCAATTTTTCTACTCAGTTCTGTTCTTTTTATCAGGAATACTTGGAAGTGTTTTGTGTCATTAAATGGTCATCTCCATCTCCACCTTTGTAGGATAATAATAACTTTTGCTGGGAAATTCTTGCTTGTAGTTCCATCTCTTTTGGCCTCTAGAATATCATGTTCCAAGCCTTCTACTCCCTTAATGTGTTAACTGTTAAATCTTGTGTGATCCTGACTGTGTTTCCTTGGTATCTGAATTTTTTTTCTGCCTGTCTTCAACATTTTCTCCTTGATCTTGGAGCTTTGAATTTGGCAATAATTTTTGTTCAATCTGTAGTTTTTTTCCTTTGAGACTTTGCCTATAGATGTTTTTTTTTTTTTTAAGCAATCAGGGTTAAATAACTTGCTCAAGGTTACACGGCCAGTTATTTCTGGGTGTGGTGCTGAGTGTCTGAGCCCGGGATTCGATCTCCAGGTCGTCCCAACACTGGAGCCGGTGCTCTTACTTGCTGAGCCACCTGGCCGCCCCAGCCTATAGATGTTTTCAAGTGATTGTCTTCTGAGTTTGAGTCTTAAAAGCTTCCCTGTTCCCATACTAGCTTTTTACGGTCAGTTTTTTTTTTTGTTTTTCTTGCTTGTTCATTTTTTTCCTCTAGCCTATTCCTTGACATTGGATTTTATATTATATTTGGGCTCTGCTTATCTCAGGGAGCTGGGAAATTGCCCTAAATCCTCCTGTTTTCACACTAGTTCTGGGGCCCTACAAGTTTTCATTTCTTCTAAAGTTCTGTGATCCAGGAGGAGATATGGTCACTCCTCTCCTAGCCCTGGTTCTTACCTAAGTAGAATTGTGACACAATTGCTCCTCTCTTTCATAGAACTGTGATTTGGAACTAGGTGATGGGCAATGGAGTTGCCAAATAATACCTGTTCTTACTCTCAGTCCTATCAGAAAGGCCCCTGTAATCTCTTTCTGACCAGGTGTTTAATCCCTTTACTGCCTCTGGGTACTGAGGACCCCTGGTACTACTTCTGCAGCTTCCAAAACCCAAAGTTGGTGTCAATTCTATTGCACTGCACTCCCAACAAGCTCCCCCTCTAATGCCAGAGATTTCTCCTATTGTCTTTGTAAGCCATCTTGGGGGTGGGGTGGGGATATCACTCACTTTAATTTTGTTGTTGGCTAAGCCACTTAAAATTTGATTTGATGCCTTTTAAAAAAATGTTGAGGGAAATGTTGAGAAAACTCAGCAAAAATCATTTCTTTACTCTGCCATCTTTATTCCAACTCCCAACCCCACTTCTCATTTGAATATTTTAATCTATCATGTGGAAATGAACTAAAATGAAGGTATTGAATTCAGCTAGAGGGCTCTTATAATAAACTGATAAGCATAAAACTAGATGCATCTAATAGCAGTAGGCATGGAAAAGAGAGAAAAGATTTGAAAGACATAACAAAGTTTGGATTAATGAGACAGTGACTAACTGAACATTGTGAGCATTAAAGAGATACTCAAACAATACTCTGGACTTTCAGTCCCAAATCATCATGAGAAAAATGAAACCACCAGCAGAAAGAGAAAATAATTCAAAAAAGACAAAAACTGTCATAAAGAAAGATAATGACTTCAGTTTTAGATACATTTGATATTTTCAAAGTAATAGCTAACTAAAGCAAATAATTTCAAAAAGGACATCAGAGATCTATGACTATATCTCAAGTTAAAGGACATAAAGATATAGAAGATACATTCATATTGGTATTAGTTCATTGACTCATAGGATCATAAATATAAAGCCAGAAAGGGACCAAAGAGCCCATATACTCCACTGCTATAATTCAACCATTAGAAAATTGAAACACAGATATTAAAAGTAACTTCCCCAAAGTCATATAGGTAGTAAGAGGTTCACTGTCTGCCTCTGCCTTGGACATGGTAGTCATTTAATGTTTTGTTTTGTTTTGGCTTTTTTTTAATTAAATATTGTTAAGGTGAATCAGTGAAGCACAACACTGGATAAAGCATTTGGCCTAGATTCAGGAAGACCTGAGTTCAAATGTGACCTCAGGCAATTAGTAGCTGTGTGATCCTCAGCAAGTCATTTAATTTCTGTTTGCCTAAGTTTCTTTGGCCATAAAATTGAGATCATAATACCATTTTACCTCACAGGACTGTATTGGGGATGAAATGAGATATTTTTAAAGCACAATACTTGACACATAGCACACAGTTATTAAGTGCCTGTTCCCTTTTTATTTAGAACAAGTGGTCCCAATGAAGCATAGGGTACTTCTGAGATGTGAGATCCAGAGATTGTCATTTTTTAGGATGAAGAACTTCCTGAGTTATGATGTAAAAATCCAGAGGATCATAGCCTGGTGAGAAATGAAGAGATAGCTAGTCTCCTGTCCTAGAATGAATAGCTCTTTCTTAAGGGGATACCTCCTTAAATGGAGTATTTGTGAGGACCTCTCCAAGGTCAAATTAGAAAAAGAAAAAAATAATCCACAGGCAAAGGGTACTTCTGAGGCATGAGATCTAGGGCTGAAGTGATCTTCTGGGGCACAATGAAGAAGGAGAGGGAAGTACAAAATGTTGGGAAGTGAAGTGATGGTTGACCTAGATGCTCTCTTTTTGCAGCTAGGAAGTTTTTGAGACAGAATTCAGATACAGATCTCCCAGACTCTGAGTCTAGTACTCTATCCATCTAGGCTGACCATCAGGGCATACTGTGACTACCTGAACATAAACATGTAGAGCACTATTCTTGACAGAACAGAATGAACCCATTGTTGAGCTTACAGAACAGATTAATGATTTAGATAGCTTTTTTTCTTTCCACCTCCCCAATGCACTTCATGGAATGTAGAGAACAGTATCTAAATTTTAGTCATATATTTTAATATTTTCAGTTCATTTTATTCAATAATTGTACCATCAGAGTCCTTGATATTAGATACACAAGCATAAACCTGGAAATATGTTTCTGTCTCTTCAAATGTAGCTTTTTATTAATGGAGGAGGGGAGATGGGCAATCTACATGGTATTCTTAATTTAGTCAAATAATTTATTGTCAAATTGATTACACAGCAAAAGGAAAGCTTTTCATCAGGCATTTGTAGATGAAGGAAATTTAGTTTTCTTTCCAAATCCCACAGAAGACACTTTGAAACTCTTTTCCAACACCTAAATTGTTCCAGCATGGCACATAATTATTGTATATGGTCCGCATTATCGATCTGTTTACTTGATAAGTTCAGTCTGACTCTTAGGAAAATCAATTTCCAGTACAACATTGACTTTTTCCATTTCAACTTTCCCCCTCCCCATAGAATAACAAAGAAGATGAAGTGGGCAGTGGTAGAAAGCATTCTGAAGCAGGACCTGACACCCTGAAATCAGAGTGGAATATATTTTAAGTAGATAGCCATTCATATGTGTTATATTCAAAATTATATAAACACCCTAAAAAGTTTAGCAGTGAAAAATCCCATCAACTCTCTTTATAAAAGGCAGTGGATGCTTCTATAGTCTTGCAACTAACTTACTTTTTGTCAAAATGCATATTTGAAGGAAGGAGCAATGAAGAAGTGTAATGAAATACAGAAATATTGTGAAACTAAACACACTGTCTCTCTCTCAGCAAAAACCACAGATAAAGTCACTTCTCTCTCATTCAGAGCATGCTCAAAGGATAGCTGGTTTCAGAGCTGCTAAATGGGAGGAAATCATCATTCACAGCACCTGGAAGCTTTATTTACAAAATTTAAAGCCACAAGCTAATCTCTAGAACAATAAAGAACAGTTGGACTCAACAGTACATGACAGTTCCGATAAGACTGAAATGTGTGCACATGTAGGAAGATGTACTTTATACTGGACGAGCTCTTCAATGCATACAAAAGTATGGTCTTTATTGATCTGAAATAATATACACATAATTCATTGTACATTTTCACATATTTATGTAATTCATGTGCATGTGTGCATGTATGTGAGTATGCAACATGTATAACTGCATGTCAACATATTTATATTAATACATTTTGAAATATATCTACCTACATATGTTTATGATATTTAAGTATATTTCTATATTTATAGGCATATATTTCCAATAAGTACACGTGTGTAAATGCTACTGTATTTATATGCACATGTGCACATAAAATACACACATGTATAAGATGGGAAGGGAAAAAGCACTCATATAATATCTACTATGTGTCAGACACAGCGGTAACTGTTTTTACAAATATTATCTCATTTGATCATCTCTTGTTATCCCTCCTTTAAATTTGAGGAAACTGAAACAAACAGAGGTTAAATAATTTACCCAGGGTCACACAGCTAGTTAGTGTCTGAGAGTAGATCTAAACTCGAGACTTCCCATTTTCAGGCCCAAGACTCTATCCACTGTGCCACTAGCTGCCTCTACATGATATTATATTATGCAACATATAAATGTCCATACACATAGATATGTAGTCATATGTACATGTGCATACACAATTGAATCAAACTGTGCATGTACATATGTATACATATGTAAAAATTATTCAATTTAAATTTCCAAAAATAAATGGAGCATTGCTTATGGAGTAAATAAATAAATAAATGAACTAGGAAGCTATCCTTGGTTGATGATTTTTCCTCCTCCTACAACATGCCCTGTATTATCATTTCCAGGCAAGCATTTATGCTTTTAGGACTGGTAGCAAATCAAGTGTAGTAAGGTACCTTCTAACAGACAAAAAAAAAATTATTATCAAGTTCTTGTCACATATCAATACTTCACAGATATGACACTTCATTGATATGGAGATGTTTCCCTTTACTAATATGCTCTTGCATTCTGTGGGTCCTTGCCCATGCTCAGCTAAAGAGGCTCACCAAAACAAGCAGGCAGAGCTTTCATAGATGGTTTGGCTGCAAAAGTTGCTGTACCTGAAAGCTGATCACTGTATAGCTAACTGGTGAGCCTCTTTCAACTAATTCTGATCCTCAGAATAGATGCATTTCTGAAGATATATAATAAGGATTATATATGAAGCCTTTCAAGCTTGGTTGAACCTAATAGAGAAATATTTCCTTTCACTGGATGATCCTGTGAGTGGCCAAAGTCACCTCATACCATGATGATCAAAGGGCCTTAGTGGATAGAAGTCTCATAGCTCTTATAAAAAGTGTCCAGTCAATACTAGAACATTCCTCTCCCTTCTATCCCCTAGAAAGTACCTTATTTGAGAAGAAGCAGAGTGCTGGCATGACTCAGTGACATGCACCAGACAAGTCAGAAGGTTGAGAGTATAGTTCTTATCTGGTACTTTCTCACTGTATGACCTCTCTAGGCCTCAGGTAATAGTTTGTAATTCTAATTTGTAAAAATTAGAATAATATTCTGTATACTATCTCCTTGTTAAAATGGTTTTAAGGAACAAATGATACTATGACTAAATGAACAAATGACTGTAAAAGTGATTCATAACCATCAAGTTCTACAGAGAGGCATCATATCATAGTGGATAGCACCCTGAATGTGGGGTCAGCAAGAAGAAGGGTCAAATCCTACCTAAGGGACCTAATTCTTATGTGATCTGAGGCAGGCCATTTAAGATGTTTTATGAGAGAGATAATAATAATGCCATCTTCCTCAACGGACTGTTGTGCTTGTGCTTATGACCTTTGTGACATGGGACAAATCACTTAACCTTCCTGTTCCTTGGTTTCCTTATGTGTAAAATCAGGGAACCTGACTAGATCTTCTCTAAGGTATCTTATGTTTGTGTATCTATAATGATCCTATACATAATGAAGTACAAATGAGATAATATATACATAGTGTATTGTTAACCTTAAAGGCCTATAAGAATGTGAGCTAATAATGTACTATGGCACTGTACTGTTATGTAGTACTATGGTCACTATTAATATTAATTTAAACTACTACTATTACAATATGATGCTCAGATACATGGCTACCTCAACATTCTAAGTTATTCTGGTGAGTTTATAGAGAAATAAAAAATTCAGATTCAGGTGGGTCCTTGGAGATAGTCTGAACTTAGCATTTTACAGGAGAATAATCTAAAAAGTGAAGAGATTAATCGATCACCATACAGTTAGTTCATGAGAGAGAAGATAGGACAAGATGAGTATCATTGAAATGAAAAACAAATTATTTTATGCTAAGAATAAGCTACAAACCTTATAATCAGGTGCTGGTGGTGGTAGTAGTAGTGGTGGTAGTAGTAGTAGTAGTAGCAGTAATAGTAACAATAATCTTTTCAAAGTCCAAACTGTCATCTGTATCATGAAGACAAAGGAATGAGAATGTAGAAGCATGTCATCCAGGATGATAGCTATATGAGGCTTAATCAATCATTCAATCAATAAATAAACAAGAATATATTAAACTTCAAGGTTTCTGAAACCATTGTGATAGAATTGAAGGCCTAAAAGAATGGAAAATTAGACTTTAGCAACAACTCCTAAGAATAGAGAAAAAGCAAAAAATGCTTGCTAGACCAACTCAAAAACATAATGATCAGCCTGCTGGGAGAAGTAGTGAAATGAAACAATCCTGCTTCGTATTTTAGTAACACAAGAAGACAAGAACAAATCAGAAACACCAATACTCACTTAACCTCTCTCCTCCTCAGTTTCCCTATCAGTAAAATGGGGTTAATAATAGCATCTACCTCATAGGATTGCTGTGAGACTCAAATTAGACACCATATTATCTACCAGAAATGCTTCAGTGCAAATGTTGCTAACTTCTAAAGTAGGTAACTTATGTGCTCATATAAAATGGCACGCACTATTCTATATGTTGGAAATGTGAACAAAAATAATGAAATGAATGTTAAAATAAATCTTGGTTTGTGCCTCGCCCTGATTAATGAGGCAAACTCAGGAAAAGAAAGTTAAAAGGATTTTATTCAGCACACCAAGAGTGCAAACTGCTCCCTGATTTTATAATTAGGAGTAAGCAACTTCCTTATAAGGGCAAAAAATATGTTGATTAGTACATGTAATCATGAGGAGAAAGGATTATAGTCCCTTCAGCACCTCCGTCATTACAATATCATGGGAAATGGGATTAGTGAGCATTTGCACTGCTATCTTATTCAGGCTAGTTCCCAAGTACTCTAAGTTTAAGCAATGCTTTTAAAATGGAGTCAATAAAATTTCCTGGTCACAAATATCTGACTTTGAATATAATTCCTACTCTCAACAAGCTTATATTCTATCATAGAGATAGCATATACACATATAAATATATCTATCTATATCTTTATATATCTATGTCTATAACTGTCTATCTATGTATCTATCTATCTAGCATAAAGGTCAAATAAATACAAGGTACTGCAGCAAGCTTTTTTTTTTGGGGGGGGGTTAACAAGCTTACTTTAATCAGTCAAATATGTATCGTTTACCTAGTTCAGGGGAAAAAGTTCAGCACCCCAAACTTCAGAATATACAGACAGAATGATCAAGACAGAGAAACAGATCAAGTAGACAGTTTCCAAACTATCCAACCATTACATCCATATCAAATCAACATCTGGGTTTCAACATCTTGGTTTTTCAAAGCCAAAGCGGGGGCTTCCAATAATGGCTTCCCAGAATCCAGATCAAATCACAGAACACTTCTCAAAGTGAGCCCCAAAACAAAGCCTCAAATCAGGGTTTATATAGCCTTCTCCTGGCTCAGAGAATGTAACAACCTTCTGGACTCACTGCCCAATCAAAAATATCTACTAAAAAGCAAGCCTCCCACCCCAGGCTCCAGGTGCCCTTTAGCCTAGGGGCAGGGAAGATCTTAAAAATTTACATTCCCATTACATTCGGCCCCAAGATCTTTTATGCCCATAGCATAGACAATTTACTATTGAATTAGCATTAACAATCATAGGTCGCATTTGCAAGATACATAACTGAAGTTACCAAAGTGGCCACAGGACCTTCAACAAACACAAAGTACATTGCATTATCACCTCAATTAAAACAAGAGTCCAAATAACGTTCTCTTGGGCGGAGGGGGGTGTCCTTCCCCTCACACAGCTCCAGCCCCCGCCTCCAAGTACAGAGAGGGGGCTGGGCAACAAAACCAACAAGGTGGTGTCCTTGGAGGTCCAAGGCACTTCATCCCATCCACCATAGTCACAAGTCTATCTTCCCCCTGGGTCCCAAACTGTGGCATGCAGCAAGGAAACACATTCAGTGCCCCTGCTTTGCTGCTCAGTTTTTATCTTCTCCTGTGGTTGAATTCCCAACTCCTGGGTTCCTTCTCTTCCCACAGGTGGCAGCTGCTCCTGGCTTCTGCCCAGGTCCCGATGCAGGCAGCTCACCATTCCTGCTCTCAGCTCAGCGAAGTCCACATGCAGGCCATTCTTCTCTCCTGCTCCACGGCTCCACAGAATCACAGCTACCACAATTGGAAAACAAACAATTATTCCAGCCCCCATACTTTTCTTTTACTCTGCAGATACTGTTCATGACACCATTTTGTAGCAGCAAGCACCCCAAAGCGTCCCCAGGGTCGCTGCCAACACAGGTTCTTAGATCTGCTTTGTAAAAGAAAAGGAACTCAAAACGGGTTAACCAGCTTACTTTAATCAGTCAAATATGTATCCTTTACCTAGTTCAAGGGAAAATGGTCAGCACCCCGAACTTCAGAATATACAGACAGAATTATCAAGACAGAGAAACAGATCAAGTAGACAGTTTCCAAACTGTGCAACCATTACATCCATACCAAATCAACATCTGGGTTTCAACATCTGGGTTTTTCAAAGCCAAGGGAGGGCTCTCAACAACGGCTTCCCAGAATCCAGATCAAATCACAGAACACTTCTCAAAGTGAGCCCCTGCAGCAAGCTTTTAACACAGGTCAAGTCGTTTTACTAATAGTGCCAACTAGCTGATTTTAAAGGAATGAAAGAACCTCAAAGACACAAATCAATGATAAAATATCAATTAAAAATGAATACAAAAATTTGAGAAGTTAAGACATCAGAGGTGAAAAAAGTCCTCCAAAGAAGAAAGATATAGACAAATTCTTGTTGTCTGCATGTGGCAAAAGTCCAACAAAATGGAAACATGAATTGGATCAAATGAGAGATGGAAGTGTGTATACATGCCTAACTTGTCTCAGCCTGTATCCTCAGCTGTAAAATGGGGATAATAATAGCATTTACCTCTCAATTATGAGACTCAAATGAGATAACATGTTTATGAGAAATACTGAGTGCCAACGATGATGTTGACCTCCACAGCAGTTGGGTACTCACAGTATTACAGTGGTAGAACCAGGATTTAAATTTAGGTTCTTAAAACACATATTTTCTCATGACTTCAAAAGTAATCTATTTTAGATTGAATTTACTGTGTTTGCTTCAATATTTTTTTTTCTTTTTAAGTAATCATTAACTCCTCCACTCCTGACACAATCTCACTTTCTCTACCCTTTCCCCTATATATTGACAAATACAAGACATAAGGCAGCCTGGTGTCATCCACAACAAGCATTAATCTTAAGGCTAATACCATCCCTCTTAAGATTTCTTCCAATTTATCCTGTCTACATCCCATTTGTATAATTGCATGTTGTCAACCCTATTATATATACTGTGAGCTTCTAGAGCAGGGCTGTGGAGCCTGCAGCCTCGAAGTCACATGTGGCCCTCTAGGTCCTAAAGTGTAGTCCTTTGACTGAATCCAAACTTCGCAGGAGAAATCCCCTTAATAAAAGGATTTGTCCTGTAAAACTTGGACTCAGTCAAAAGGTCACACCCAAGGACCTAGAAGGCCACATGTGGCCTCAAGGCTGCAGGTTCCCCACCACTGTCCTAGAGAGCAGGGACTCTTCTTTGCTTGTTTGTGTTTATTTTTGCCTCTATTTATATTTTCAGAACTTAGCACAGTACTCAGCACATATCAGGTCTTTAATAAATACTTAAAGCTGTTATGGAGCTTGTCTTATCACAAAGACCTGGGTTTACATTTGGTCTCTGAAATACTTAATGCCTTGTTTGTCACATACTCACATCAGAATATGTAACAGAGAGGTTGCTAAGGTTGTATCTGTAGAGGGAGCTTCCACACCTGGGAATTGGAATCACTGTTCGAAATCAATGAATAAATAAATACATAAACCATAAAGTATTCTATTTGACCTTTTAGGAACACAGCTACAGAAATTTTAAACTATGTTACGTGAGCACAAGCTTTCTTAACCAAGGACCAAGTTTCTTGTTTTTGTTGTTCAGTCACGTCAATGTCCCCATGGACAGTGCTGTCCCCAACTATCACCTGAAGTCTGCTCAAGCTCATGTTTATTCCCTCACTATCTATCTATCTCAACCTCTGATGTCCCTTTTTCCTTTTGTCTTCAATCACTCACAACATCAGCGTCTTTTCCACTGACTCCTGACTTTTCATTATGTGGCTAAAATATTTAAGCTTCAGCTTCAGCATTTGACCTTCCAGTGAATATTGCAAATTAATTTCATTAAGCATTGGCTGCTTCCATCTCCTTGCTGTAGATGCAAGAATACATATATATGCATAATACATATATAATATCTGTATTTCAATTTTTCTTCGTAATCCTGTGTATTTTATATTTTCTAAAAAAAAAAATTCTATAAAATGATCCATAGCCTTCAGAGCCTGAAAGAGGGGTCCATGGTACAGAAAAATTCAAGAACTCCTACCTAAATTAAGTTTTCACAATTTAATAGGATATTTTTTGTCAGAAGTGGAACAATTCTTGATGCAGTTATTACTTCTGCATTGTATCTTGGAAACATTATCGACTTGAAGAAAAATTCTCTAGGCTAGTAAAGTTAAACCAAATTCCAAAAAAAATAAATATCACAATGAATTTCAAATCACACTTATGTGTTTATTGTTGTTATATAATTTTCTGTTGCTTTTCTATGTATGGAGCAATAATTCTTTCAAATATTTTCTGCCCCAGGAAGGAAAAGAGGTAACAGATTTAAATGAGATATCTTTAGAGATATATTCTAGAATGTGTGTGTATGTGTGTATAAAGAGAAGGGAGAGAGAAAAGAAAGGTTTTCCTAGCTTCCTTCTTTCCTATTTTTCTTTAATTCAGAACCTAATAACCCAAGAAGCAACATTTCTGTATACATAGGAGAATACTAAAGTTAGATTGTATATAAAACTGTGAATCTCCTTTTCACAGTTTGCTTTTGTATGTGTGTGTGTGTGTGTGTGTGTGTGTATAGAGGCATATACATTCATCTTTAATATATAAATATCTTAATATAGTTTTGTATTTATATATACATATATTTATATTTACATGATTTCCTCACATTATTTTCAAAATTTTCCATCTTGTCTGTGCTTTTTTCTGAACGTGTTTCCTTTTTCTGCATTGAGAAAACGTTTAGGGTTTGTCTTTTCTGTCATCAATATCACTACATTCTCTTTCTCCTAAACACCTTCCCCCACTCACCACTTAAAAAGCCAACACAGAGGGAAAAAAATGTAAAAAAAAAAACCTTGCCTGTAACAATAAACTATTTCACGTATCAAAATGTATGTCTCCTTCTCCAACCTGAGTTCATGACTTTTGTGTCAGGAGGTGGGCAAAATGGATCCTCTGGAAGCATGACTAATCATTGCACTGATTAGAATTCTTAAATATTTCAAAGTAATTTTTTCTTGATAATGTTGATATTCTTATATAAATTGTTCTTCTGGTTCCACTATTCACTCTGTCTCAGTTCATTCTCAGGATAATCTAAATTTTTTTTTCACCATTTCATATTCTATTATAACCATATATACTATACTTTGTTCAGCCATTCCCCAATTAACTAGTATCCTCTCCCCATTAGATTTTAGTTCTTTGCATTCCTTTCACTTTTAATTTTTCCTCCCCCTTTGACTTGTTTTGCTTGGAGCTATGCCTTCCTTCAATATCATGATTCCTCTTTTTAATTTTTTTTTAGAGGGGGCAAGGCAGGGCAATTGGACTTAAGTGACTTGCCCAAGGTCACATGGCTTTTAAGTGCTAAGTGTCTGAGACTGGATTTGAACTCAGTTTCTCCTGACTCTAAGGCCAGTGTACTCTATTCACTGAGCCACCTAGCCACCCCTATCATGATTCTTTTTAATCACCTTGTCTTATATCTGCTTGATTCCCAGTGGAGTTTGTTGTAGCCCTACACAAATACAGTGTATGTGTGTTTGCAATCCTCCTTTATCCGATTCTGGTACAAGTAAAGTTTCCTTGATCTCCAGTTTGCCCTCCCCTTTCATCATATTTCACATATCCCATTTATGAAAGATATCAAGTCCATCTCCTTCCACCTTTCCAAACTATTTTATTCCTTTTACCTTTTCCAATTTTTCCTCAGGACAGAATCAATACACTCCGAAGTAATTTCTTTTTCTTTTCTTATTAGCCCTCTCATTACACTATTCAGTTATTTTTGTTCTGAAGAGATCCTTGTGTCTCCTCCTCCTAATTATCCTGTAGCTCCTTCCAATTACTCAAATAAATTTACCTTTCTGTATACTCTTGGGTTTGCTTTCAAAATTTCTTCTTGGTTCTGTTCTTTCAATCGGAAATGCATTGTCTTCTATTTTATGAAAAATCCATTCTTAAGCTTTTGTTTTGTTTTCTTTCATTTTCCTTGAGGGATTATTTTCAGCTTTGCAGATGAAGTTATTCTTGGATAAAAGCAAATATCCTTTGGCATTTGACATATGCACTCCAATATCTCCACTAATTTATATTAGAAAATATTAGTTCTTATGAGCACCTGTATATGGTCCCTTGGTATTTGAATGACTTCTTTTTGGATTCTTGAAGTATTCTCCCTGCCTCCCTTATCAAAGGAGCTCTAAATCTTGACTATGACATTACTATGATTTTTCCTTTTGAGTATTTTTTCTTGAATTTAAAATTTTTTTTCTATGTTCACTTTGCCTTTTGGTTGTAATAACTCCAAGCATTTTTCATTTATGATTTCTCAAAATATGTATAGAGTTTAGGTTTTTTAGTTAACATAGGTTTCAGAAAATCTAATGATTCCCAGGTAATTTGAAAGTCTCTTTTTCAGGTCAATTGTATAGATAGGTAGATAAATAGATAGATAGATAGATAGATAGATAGATAGATAGATAGATAGATAGATAGATAGATAGATAGATAGATAGATAGACAGACAGACAGACAGACAGATAGATAGATAGATAGATAGATAGATGATAGATATAAAGAGATGAGATAGATATCTATGTATATCTATTTATATATAAAATCTACATATACAAATACGTATACATCTAGATATATGAATAGAATATACACCAAATATTTTATTTTCTTTTAAATTTAATATTAATTTTTTTCTAATATTGCTTGATATTTCATGGTCATTTTTTTCTGTTTTGTCTATAGAAGTGTTTAAGGATTCTGTTTCTTATGTAAAGTTTAACTTTTCTTATTATGAACTCTTTATTTTCCTTCTAATTCTTTCATCTAGATCTTTTATTTCATTTTTTCTTCTCTTAAAATATTCTAAGTATTGACATAAATGGAAGATCATTATTTCCTTGACACCATGCTTGGAATTGTTATGGAGATATCACTCCTTTTTGGAGGTAGAGTGTGGCAGTGGAAAAATCTTTAGATCTATAATAGTTTAATACTTAACATTTTAGTTTAATTTACTCATTTCTTCAACTTTTGCTACTGAACTATAATTGGGCCAGAGCCAGGATCCATTCATTGTTATACTTTTGTGAAGCGTAATAAGACTACTTCATCTTGTCATGTGTTTCCTTGGTTGTGTTCATTTCTCTCTTAAAGGATTAGGCTCCACTGGATATTTGTGATTAAAAGCAGTGGGATCTTCAGGGTCTTGTATAGAATTGCACAGCAGAGTCCTCAGGAACATAGAACTTCTGAGAGCCTGGGTTATACCAATATGACCTCTACCATACTATTCTGATTACGGCTACTGCTAAGGCTTTCTAAGTTGACACCTTGGAGCTTCCTTACTCTCCTTTCTTTTTCACAGGAAGTGTGTGTATGGGGGTGGGGTGGGGTAGGGAGGATCTGCTCTTTTCTGTCTGTAGACCAAACTTTGCAGTCTACACTTATCTTCAGTCCTTTGTGCTGGTAGGATGACCTTGTTTAATACTTGTTTTTCCCTCTTTCTTTACTTGTTAGCTTCAGGTGACTTTTTATTCATTCATGTGTTGGATGAGATCACACATGATAATTTTTCATGGGATTTCTAAAGTATTCTTCAATCTGATTCAAATTTTAGGGCTTTTTTGAGTAACCTTTCCATTTAATTTTAGTTTCTTTTTTCTTCTGCTTTCATTCACAGGAAATAAATCTATATTGGGAAATGTTTATTCCTTTCACAGAACATCCATTTGTTGGTCACTGGACATGCAATATATAATTATAATGTTTAGAATACCAAAAGCTACATTCATGTTTATTTTCTAAAAATAGTGTAATTCTTTGCACTTTCTACTCTTTTTTATCATCTTCGACCACTGTCAGTATAAAAGTAAAAAGGAGTCATACATATTATACCATTTGTATATAACTGCATTCCCTAAGCACATGTATGTACATATGTTTATATATAGACATATATATGCATATGTTAGAGAGTAAAATGAAATTTTCACTAAAAATGAAATAAAATTATTTAAAGTATTATTTCATCCTCATATTCATTTTAATTTCTATTTTTGTGTATGCTTTAATATATAAACAATATATTAGCACAGTAATGTATATCTAATTTATAAATAAATATATGCAGTGATAGAGTGCTATCTTTTAAAAGATAAATATATGTGTTCAGAAAAGCTTTCATATATTTGTTCTAAGGAATCCTAGTAAAATGAACTATAGGAAAAAGGAAAACAATTATTGGTTTCAGGGACCATTACTTGTTTCAGGATAGAAAAATACATAAAAAATAATAAGATTTTTTATATATCACTAATAAAAAATAGAAGATTTGAATTAAAATTCAATTTTAAGTGATATCAAAATTCATTGGCTGCTTAGGATTTAACACTCTAAGTCACAAAAATGGCTACAAAGAACTCAAAACAACCTAAAAAAATTGTCATAGAAATAAAGGAACATAAATAAAAGAAGAGATATTCAAGATTCAAGCCTAAGCTGAGACAATGTATTTAAAGATGTTATTATCCAAATTATACTACAGATTTAATGTCAGAACAATCAAATTATGAAGGAGATACTTGATGTAATTTGACAAAATAATAAAGAGATGCAAATAGAGGAATAAAAATTCAAAAATATCAGAAGGATTTTTTTAAAGCAGAAGCAAATGGGTGCTTAGCCTTACCATATCTCAACTACATTATAAATCAGGAGTCATTAAAAACTTTCACACTGCATTTAAAAAGGAAAGAAAGAAAGCAGATAAAAGGAATAGATTAGAAGTCAATACTTACAGAAATTTAGCCTTAATAAAACCAAAACATATGCACTTCTCACCAAGTGACTCTCTATTTGACAACATGAGTTTGAGAAATAGGACAGTTATTTAGCAGGAAGTAGGGAGAAATGGTTTAGAACACCATCTTATACCAAAGGGATAAATACTGAATCTATAATTTCTTTGATATAGGGAAAGCCCAAATGAGGAAGCTCACTATGTAATTGTAGGCCTGTGACCCTTCTACAAGAAACAGGATAGCCTCTTCAAGTTATGAAAAACCAAATAGATCATCTCAATTATATGAAATTTTTCCTTCTTGCAAAAATAAAATCAATGTAGCTATATTTAGAATATACATGGATATCAAGAATAAATCTTCATATGAAAAATCTCTGATAAAAATTCTAATATCTAAACTCTTTACTGAGTTGATAGAAAACTATAAGATTAAGAGCCATTTTCCAATATAGAGTTTCTAAAAGGGTAGGAAGCACTTAATAGAGATGAAAAGCAAACTATTGATAAGTTTTTGAAAACTGTTCCAAACAGTAATTACTTGAGAATTTAAGGTGACTTGAAAATAAAATTCATTAAAAATGGGAAAGATGAGAAATATAATTGATTGAAGAGACCCAGGAAGAAAAAGGTGCTATTTTACCAGTGCAGAGCTGTGAGCTGGATTTACCGCTATCAAAAATAATTTGGAATTAAGAAATAAAAGTGACAAAAAAATCTATTAATAGCCATTGACCTCAGTATTCTACAACAAGGATACTTCAGTTACTGACAGTAAAATAAATAGACAAAATGTTAAAAGTATTTATAGGAAATTATTTTTCATATTGAAAAACTAGTAACAAAATTGGATCCAGATTGAACAAATTGTACCATATGAATGAAATAGAGCACTATTATAGTATAAAGAATGATGATATGCATTGATGAAGAGAACATTGGTTAAGTGCTTATAAAATTATACTTGAAAGTTGGATGTGGTGGTGGATTTGCAAGCCAAGCTAGTAGGGAAGCTGAAACTGATGGATCAGTTGATCATGAGAGTTCTGAGCTGAAGTGGACTAAAACCAATGAAGTGCCTGCTCTAAAACTGGCAAAAGATGGTAAATTCCTGGAGAATGAGGGTCCACCAGGTTGCCTCTGGGGGAGGGGGTGGTGGTGGAAATAGACACAAATTGGAAACAGGATAGTTTAAAGCTCCCATTCTGTTAAGTAGTAGGACTGGGCCTGTGAGTGGTCACTATACTTTGCATGAGATAGGGAAAATTCATTTTAAAATGATGATGATGGTGATAGATCCTTCAAGTATCTGTGTAGGCAATGCTACATAAAAGGAATTCAGAGAAATGTGAGGAGATATAATTTAACTTATGTAAAGAAAACAGCACCAAAAGTACAAAATATACAAGTACAACCTGCTAAATAAAGACAATGATAAAAGGCAGGAAACAAATCTCATCAAATACAACAGAGAATTTGATACCATAATACTTTTATTTTATTTTATTTTTTCCAGAGAGTCAACAAGCATTTATTTATTAAGATTGAGGTTCAGAGAGGCCCAGACTTTCCTAAGGTCACACAAATGTTAACAGAGCTGGGATCAAAACCCACATCCAGAGTTATTCCCTATGTACCTTGCTACTCTCCTGGGTGATGTTCTCAGGTCCTATCATCTCTAAGTCTATGACTGTTGACTTCCTTATTGCCAAATCCAGTGGCACTTTCCCTCTGTCCTTGACTGTGACTTTTCTGCTGCATCAGGCACCAGGGAGCCTCCTTTCTTTCTTTTCTTTTTATATATACATATATTTGAATATTTGATTTTAAAATTTTCAATTCCAGATTCATTCCCTTCCCCCCCTGCCACCCACCCCCACTGGGGAGACAAGTAGTTCAGTATAGGTTGTACATGTGCGGCTAATGCAAAGCAATAACATAGTAGATGTATTGTAAAAGACTGACTATATTTCCCTCCCTCCTATCCCACCTCCCACTTGTTTTATTCTCTACTTTGAGCCTGTCCCTTTTCAAAAGTGGGTGCTTCCAACTTCCCTCCCCCCCAGCCTGCCCTCCCTTCCATCATCCCCCCTCACCTCCCCTTCCCCCCCTATTCTCCTGGAGGGTGAGATCCCCTATTTAATGTGTATTTCCCTCCCTCCTCAAGCCAGATTCAATAGGAATAAGGTTGACCCATTCCCTTTTGCCTTCCTATTCTTCCCCTCCATTGTTGCCTCTTCTGTATGAGATAGTTGCCCCACTCTGTCTCTCCCCATCTCCTCTCATTATATTCCTCTCACCTCTTAATTTCACCTTTTAAGTATCATCCCTTCCTGTTAAATTGGTCCCGTGCCCTCTATCTATGTATACCTGTAAACGTATATACACACATTCACATATGTATTCATATGCCCACATACCCTCATATAAAGACATATATATTTCTAATCCCTTCAACTACTGAGAAAAGTTTCATAAGTTGCAAATATTGTTTTTCCATGTAGGAATGTTAACAGTTCAACTCTGGCCAGGTGGCTCAGCAAGCAAGAGCACCGGCCCCAGTGCCGGAACGACCTGGATCAAATCCGGGCCCAGACACTCAGCACCACACCCAGAAACAACACCTGGCCGTGCAACCCTGAGCAAGCCACTCAACCCCAATTGCTTTAAAAAAAAATAGTTCAACTTTGATAAGTTCCTTATGATTTCTTTTCCCTGTTTACCTTCTCATGCTTCTCTTGCTTCTTGTATCTGAATGTCAAATTTTCTATTCAACTCTGGTTTTTTCAGCAAGAATGCTTGAAAGTCCTGTATTCCACTGAATGACCATATTTCCCCCTGAAACATGATACTCAGTTTTGCTGGGTAGGTGACTCTTGGTTTTAATCCCAGCTCCCTTGACCTCCGGAATATCACATTCCAGGCCCTTCGATCCCTCAGTGTAGAAGCTGCCAGATCCTGGGTTATCCTGATTGTGTTTCCACAATATTCAAATTGTTTCTTCCTGGCTGCTTGTAATATTCTCTCCTTCATCTGGGAATTCTGGAACCTGGCTATAATATTCCTAGGAGTTTTCTTTTTAGGATCTTTTTCAGGAGGTGATCGGTGGATTCTTTCAACCTCTATTTTGCCCTCTGGTTCTAAAACATCAGGGCAGTTCTCTTTGAGAACTTCCTGGAGGATGCTTTCCAGGCTCTTACTTTGGTCATGGCTCTCAGGCAGTTCAATAATTTTTAAATTATCTCTCCTGGATCTATTTTCCAGGTCAGTGGTTTTTCCCATGAGATATTTCACATTGCCTTCTATTCTTTCATTTGTTTGGATCTGTTTAACAGCATCTTGATTTCTCATAAACTCATTAGCTTCCATCTGCTCCAATCTAATTCTGAAGCAATGATTCTCCTCAGTGAGCTTTTGAGATTCTTTTTCCATCTGGCAAATTCGACTTTTTAAGGCATTCTTCTCCTCGTTGCCTTTTTGAGCCTCCTTTGCAATTTGAGTCAGTCTGTTTTTTAAGGTATTATTTTCTTCAGTCAGGCTGTTGACTCTCATTTCATAATTTTCTTGCATTGTTATCATTTCTCTTCCAAATTTTTCCTCCATTTCTCTTATCTGCTTCTTAAGGTCCTCTATGGCCTGTAACCAGCTTGTATTTTCCTTTGAAGCTTTTGGTGCAGGAGTTCTGACTTCACTGATTTCCTCCTGATCCATGCCTTGCTCCTTCTTATCCCCAAAATAGGAGTGTAATGTTGGAATCTTCTGTCTGCTTTGTTTCCTTTGCCTGCTCATTTTGCCACTCAATGATTTGACTTTTGGGCTTTTTGCCACAGTAGGACTCTGCCACCAGACAGGGGAGTTTTCGTCCCAAACACTGGGGTTTTCTCAGCTGCTGGAGGTATTAGATGAGTGCCCTCTCTGAGGTCTCCACACGCTCTGGCAAGCTGGACACACACCCCAGGACCTCCACCCTAGACAGCAATCCAGATCCAAGCAGGTTAAAGCAAGAGCGATTACCCCTCAGACTGGTGCTTGGTCCCCCTACGCTCTGCAGGCAAGGAGCTGAAGCCGCCATGTGGAACTGGCAGGCTGTGCTGGAGTCTCAGAGGTTTCTCGCCCCGGGGGTAAAAGCCATACATTCCCACTTACTGGGTTCCAAAGTCCAGACCGCAGTGGCCTCTCACCTTGTCCTTCGCATCTATGTATTGATAAATCTGGAAACGGCCACAGCTGCTGCTGATCTGGAGTCCCTCTGGCCTTGGCTGCTCAGGCCCGCCCTGGGGCTAAAGCCTTGGCATGGTGCTGGGCTCGGCTCCGTTGCGCTGGCCGATTCCTGCCAGCCTGCCGGGCTGTTCTCAGCGGGAGGTTACCTTCTCTGTGTCATTTTGTGGGTTCTGCAGCTCCAAAGTTTGTTTAGAGTCCCCTTTTTACATGGATTGGGGAGGGTGGAAGCCGGAGCCGCGGGAGGGTCATGCTTCTACTCCCCATAATACTAATGTTAAGGTACATAGTCCTTCTTAGTGTTATAAACCAGTTAGCTGTTAAAGCATTAAGAAGCTGTGTTTATTGTGAGAGAATGTATCTGGAAAAGGGATATTTGGAGTAATTGTATGTTTTATAATGCTGTGTCAAAAATATCTTAATAAATACAAGCAAAAAATAAATAAATAATTTTCTTGCTAGAAAACCATTATCAGTTAAGGATTTTGGAATAAGTACATTTTTCTGTAAGCATGCAAATCTTTTGGATCACAACATTATAAAAATGTGTATATACATCATGATATAGTGAATAGAGAGCCAGCCTCAAAATCAAGAAAATCTCATTTCAAGACCCTCCTCTAAATATAATGACTATCTGATCCTGGGCAAGTCATTTAACCTTTTATTGCAACCACCAGCTCTTGAAGACAATAAGTTGCACAGAAGAGTTTCCACAGTAGGAGTTTTCTAAACCATTGAAATTATAGATCTGTTCAACAAATGAGATAATGGGAGCAGAAGGTAGGGGACAGAAAGGGAGAGAAAAACAAAGGACTAGTTCTGAAATTTCTGACCTGGTATCCCTTCATCCCAAACACATCAATCTTAATCAGAGAGTGACTCACTTGGCCCACTATTCTAGTCATGCTTCATTTTTACCTGTCTCACCATCTTCTCTCCAGTCACTTTACTTCCATAAAAGTACCTTTTTCTAACTTACCTGCCCTTTCATCCTTCCTCACACTTTTCAATTCTAGAATCATAATGAAGTTGAGACTACCTTCTGGTAAAAGTGTGTCACATTAAAACCTACCCCCAGCCACCACATCTTCACTTCTCTTCCTTTATAATGTTCCAAAAATAAAGTGCCTCTTATTTGCCACTGAATCTTTATCTATGCTATCTCCCTCTATTAGAAAATAAGCTCCTAGAGGGAAGGTACTCTTCTCCCTTTTGTATGTCTATCTCTCAGAACTTCTTCTGAGGACTTCTGCTGAGAACTGCCGGGAATGAGAACTGTTAGGAGCCAGAATTGCTGGGAGCAAGCAGCATGGAGGCTGAGTAGCTACAGTGAGTGAGGAGAGGAGGATCTTTGCCTGAGTAAGCCAGTTTTGTTTTGAAGGCTTGGAAGCGTGGGTGTTCACTGCATAACTATGTGTACCAACTTTGTGGCTACTGTAATGACTTTGACTTTCTGGTTTTGGGACTCAGCTTTCCTATATTTTAACAAGTGCTTTGACTCTGTCCTCCTTGTGAAGAGTCCGTTACATTTTGTGATTTACAACCACACCAGCATATTTATAATCACCGTGGGCATTGTGAATATTGCATTGTTGTTTTAGGGTCACAATGTTTTCTTCTCAATAATAACAAAATACATAAAGATAGACATATACAGGATATTATATATATACTATGTAGATAAATAGATAGTATATGTATTTTTGTGTGTACAAACACATGTGTACTTATACTCACATGAATTGCTTTGCTTCTCTGGGTCTCAGTTAACTTAACTATTAAATAATGAAGTTCCTTTTGATAACCTCTAAGGTCCCTTTCTACTCTAAATCTATGATCTCATGATCTAATATAGTGTTTCATTCTTTATGAAGACTTTATATAAATTAAGCCCTTACATGTTCATAAACATCGTTTGAGGCTAATGACTCAAGTATTTATTCCCACTTTATAGATAATGAAAGTGAGGCTCAAAGAGATAAAAATAATAATTAGATATCATGAAATTAGAGTAACTCTGGCATCACTGCTGTTGTTCAGTCATGTCTGACTTTTCTTGACCCCAGGAACCATACTGTTCAAGGTTTATTTTTGTTGTTTTTTGCAAAGATACTAGAGTGGTTTGCCATTTCTATCTCCACTTACTTTCCCAGGGTCACATAGATAGTAACTCTCTGAGGCTGAATTTGAACTCAAGGTGTTTTGACCCCAGGCCCAGAGCTCAATCCATTGAGTCACCTAGCAGCCACCTCTGATATCATAGCAGAGGGATTTTGATGAAACTTTGTGATTAAGTTCTCTCTGTCACAACACACCTGCACCTTTTAAAATGCAACTGTTACCTGAAAAAGGCAATGAACCCATTAACAATTAACAAGTAATTTGTCAAATTAGCTAAAAAATAATCGACTGAAACAAAATGTGAAACTTTTTAAAATTCATTTTTAAAATCAGTCAATGTTTATTAAACACTTACCACATGTGAGAACCAAAATGGTAGAGGGGAGAGAGGAGGGAGGATGTAGGATGAGAGAGCATGGACACTATTCAGGTAGCCTTGCTTTAGGTGTGGCATCATGGTGATCAGAGTATCTATGGATACGGGGTATTGTGGGTAGTACAAGAACATTTTTACCTGAAATAGAGGTAAGATTTTAGGTTAAAAATAAGAAAATAAAAACATTTTTTTGACTCACAATTAAAGCTGATCCTTTGTTTGCATGCATGCACAGACACGCACAGACATACTCATGTCCACAAAGGTAAGGCAAGGCAAGGAGATAGATATTAAATAAGAAAATGAGGGTATTTATTCTTCAGCAGTTAAAAAGTCTACTCTCATTCTGCCCTCTGTGTATAAATACTTGTGCTACCATGTCTTTTTGCCTGGCTTTATGACAGTTGGCTTTCTTCTTAAATGTTAGAAACAAGTAGGGGAAAATCAGACTTTACAATATTTCTTTTGTTCATGTAGTTCTTACTGACTTCAAAGAAAGTCTAGGATATAACCACAGAGGGCTGTATATGGAATCAAGACATTCTTTCATGAATAATTATGCAAGTATTTTTAACTATAGAATAATAAGTATACTTTGTAAAGATAAGCAATTTGACTTTATAGACCGGCCTCCCTTTATGTTTACATCTCATGATTCTTCAAAATAAATATGGATAATTAAGAAACAATTCAAAAATTTAAGCTTTTCAATCAGTTGCTAATTGAAAGAATCCTGTAACTCACAGAACTGCGTATTCCACAGTAGTATAGGATAGTAGAAAGAGGATAGGATGGGGTTCTTGGACATGCCACAATTAAAATCAGTGTTACTTTCAGAAAATCCCTCAGGCTCTCTTATTTCCTGATTTGTCATTAAAAAAGGGTTTAGAAAGGGCAAAAAAAGAAAAAAAAACCCACCCTAAACAAACGAATTTACTTAGATATCTCCTGGGGTTCTTTGGTAGGGGAAAGTCCATGATCAAGTAATTTTAGAGGTGAAACAGAACTTAATAGGCTATCTACTTCCACCATGCCTGAAAATGTTTCCCCATTACAACATAAACAAAATGTGGACATTCATGCTCTGCCCATAGACCTCCAATGAGGAGAAACCCTTTGATCTCCAAAGCAGCCAATTATACTTACGGATAGTTATAATTATTAAGAAGTTTTCCCTGACTTCAAGTAAATATGGACATTTTTCTCTTTGAAAGTTTCACAGATTTCTTATTCCACCTCCCTGAGACAGGGAGGAACAAATCTAATCCTTTTTCATAAATAAAGTCCCAAAGACAGCTATCATTGCATGGAGTCTTCTCCTAGTTTAAACAGCATACTCAGCTACTTCAAATGATCCTCATCTGACATGAAATCCTTACCCGTTACCATCCTGTTCTATCTTCTGGATTATTTCCGGAACATATCAATATTCTTCCTAAACTGTGGCTCCTAGAACTGAAACCAACAGTCTAAAATTGCTCTTACCATGATTATGTAACTTATCGGGAGACTATCACTTCCTGATTACTGGAAGCTCTGCTTCTATTAATAAACGCAAAGATCATAACTTTTTCAATTACCTTACTGTACAACTTTCAGATCTTTTCCCTGAGAAATTGTCGTCTAACCATGGCCCAATCCATCTCATAGGTGTGAAACTGGAAATTACAATAACGGTGAAAATAAAAAAAATAAGCCGACTGTTCAAACTTCCATTGCTGCCACTGGTGAGGGGGAGGAGAGAGAAAGGAGGCCCTAGGTTATTTATACAGTGAAACTGTATCACTATAACCAGGGAGAGAACTTCTCCCCAAAATCTTCTGTATCGGTACATAAGGACAAATACAGAAACAGTTTTCACTTAAATCCTGGCTCACTGCTCTAACCCCAGTCATCCACATGGGGGAAAAAGAAAGCATCTTTTCTTCCCTATGCAACTAATTAAATAAATTTAAATCAGAGATTTAAAAATAAAAGAAACTTTTGCTTTTTGTTCAAGTCTTGTGAGTTCATTGGTATAGGAAGCTTCCTCTGAGGAAACCCTCTTTACTAACAGAGAAAAGCACCTCAAATACCACTCATAGTCTTGTAGAATTGCATGAGCCAGTGTGAAGTTAAGGGACCTGATTTGCCCAAGATTGCACAGTTAGTATTTTGGTTTCATTTTTATTTTATTTTTCTCAATTTCATGTGAACAAAATTTTTAACACTTTAAAAACAATATGTTCTAAAGTCTTTCCTTCCACTTTTCCTTCCTTGAGAAGTCAAGCAATTTTATATAAATCATATAAGTGTAGTCATGCAAAAGTCTTCTATATCATTCATGGTGCAAGAAAATGAAACAACAACAGACAATCCCCCTCCAAGTATAATAAAGTTAAAATATATGCTTCAATTTGCATTCATCCACCATTAGATGGATCTCACTTTTCATCATAAGTTCTTTGGAATTGTTTTGGATCATGGTATTGCTGAGAATAGTTGTTATTCACAGGGGATCATAACACAATATTATTATTACTATGCACAATGTTCTAATTTCACTTTCCATCATTTCATTTAAGTCTTCCTAGGTCTCTCCTTGTTATTTCTTAGACCACAATATTATTCCATCACAATCATATACAACTTATTCAGTCATTCTTCAATTAAGGAACATCTCTAATTCCAATTTTTGACACCACAAAAAAGAGTTGATATAAACATTTTTGTAATAGTAGATCTTTTTCCTTTTTTTAATCTCTTTCAGCTATAAAACTAGGGTTTTTTGGGGGGAGGGGGTCAAAGGATATGCCCTTTGGGCATAATTCCAAATTGCTCTCCAGAATGGTTGGATTAATTTACAATTCCACCAACAATGCATCAGTGTTTCAATTTTTGCACATCCCCTCTAATATTTATCATTTTTCCTTTCTGTCATATTAGTCAATCTGATTAGGTATGAGGAGGTATCTCAGGGTTATTTTAATTTTTTAAATCAATAGTGATTTAGAACATATTTTCATATAAGTAGAGGTAGCATTGATGTATTCTGAAAAATATCCTTTGATCATTTATCAATTGGGGAATGATTTGTATTCTTATAAATTTGACTTAATTATCTATATATTTAAGTAATAAGGTCTTTTTTAAGGAAACTTGCTGGAATCTCTTCCCTCCCTCTGCCCTTCCCCCATTTCCTGTTTCACTTCTGATCTTGGTTGCATTGGTTTTGTATGTGCAAAAACATTTGAATTTGATGTAATCAAGAATTATCCATTTTATATCTCATAATGCTCTTAAACTCTTCTTTGTTCATATATTCTTCCTTTATCCACAAATCTGACAAATAAAATAGTTCATACTCCCTTAATTTGCAAAGTTGGCATTTTCCAAAGGCAAAACCTGATCCCAGGTCTTCCAGACTTCAAGACCATGACTCTGTCCATTATACAAGATAGTTTCTTAGTAGACCTTAGACATCTGATAGTTCAAATTCTTTCTTTTGTAAGTGAGGAAATAAACCAAGAAAAATGAAAGGGCAATACAAGATTATAAATATAAGTAGTAAGTAATGTGGGAAGAATGTTATGCCAGGTTCTTTAATCCCAATAGATAGAGTTCCAGAAGGGACCACAGAAACCATTTAGTCCAAACCTCTTATTTCATAGTTGTGGAAATTGAAGTCCAAGGAAAATAACTGATTTTCTTGAGATTAAGCAGATGTTATGTAACAGAAGGAGAATTTGAACAAATTAGCCTTCTTATTTCAGAGCTACAGTAACATATGACTCCCAAATAACAGTAGAAATAATGATCTACAATTTCAGATCCCATCAAAGGGAATTTTTTCTTAAGTTAAATCTTCAAATGTAGTATGGTACAGTGGAAATAACATTAGATTTGGAGTTAAAAGACCCTAATTTGAACACAGGCTCCAACATTTGTTAGCTTTATAATAATGAAAATGTTGCTTTACATCTATTATTCTTAGTGTACTCAATCTGAAAAATTAGGACATAACTTTCCTTAAGGAGTTATTGTGAAAATCATAAAGTAGGAAATGTTAAGTGCTATATAATTCCTAGGTGATATTAGTTCATACAGTTATGGCTAACTATGATGTTGAGGTTTATATCATAAAAACTATATTCTAAAACTTATAAACTGAGGAGAAAATTGTTGTGAGGGAAGGAAACAAAAACCTATGTACATTCTCCTGAGAAAGAGAAAATTGAGGGAGATGACTCTCACTATGACTTGAGAACTCCACATTGTGGTTTTGTCTTAAATAGTGAACTTCACACTGAGACTTAGCACTAAATATTAAAGCAGCAAGAATTTTTAATTTAGAAATGATACTATTCTTGGTAATAAAATGTTTCTAAGAGATTTATGGACACCCCCCAAAAAAAAATCTAGGAGAGATGTTGAAATTGACTCATATCTATTAAGCATTAGACTTTGATTCTCACTAGTTATTTAAGAAAGTAGAAAGCTCTTCAAGCTTTAAGATGCATGCTACATGTACCATATGGAAAGGGATTACTATTATATGTGTCCAGATACATTTCCTGCATGTATTGCAATGAAAAGTGACCCAGATTCTGTAGTCAGTCATCATGTTTTTAGGCTATAGAAATACTCTACTTAAAATAAATACTCTACTCTATTTAAAATAAAAGGATATAAAACTAATCCACAGTTTTACATTGTCCAAAGCTGAATTTTGAAAGTCAATTCTAAGGGGTGGCCAGGTGGCTCAGCAAGTAAGAGCACCAGCTCCAGTGTCGGGATGACCTGGATCAAATCCGGGCTCAGATACTCAGCACCACACCAAGAAATAATAACTGGCCGTGTAACCTTGAGCAAGTTACTTAACCCCAATTGCTTTAAAAAAAAGTCAATTCTGCTCACTCTTTGAAGATATTTACCAAGAAAATACAAAATAAAATAAAATAAAAGGTGGTGGTAATGACAATCATAGTTATATTAATGTCTTCTAATTATTTTAATATTTATTTTAACATATTTCAAATTTTTGAATTCTAAATTCTCTTCTTCCTGCCAGGACCTCCCCTACCCATTGAGAAGGTGTGATAGTAATGGCAATTAAAGATTCCCCTGTATTGGCTTGGTTTTCAAATTGATTGTGTTAAAACTCAGAGTTTGTTAATCCCACCTGTGGGATGGGCTTGTTGATGTGAAAAGAAAGTCCTGAACTGGGAGGAGCTGGTGAGGTAGATTTGGAGAGACACTAGAGAGAGGCGGAAGATTTTTTTGGAAGCAGCACCTTGTGGAGAGAGAGAGACTAAGAGAATTGCTGGTGGCCGCTTTGAATTGCCCTGGACTTTTGAGACCTGCCCCCTGAGCTGCCAAGGACTGAGGAGACATGGCTGTTTTGCTGGTACTTTGTCTGTCTGTTTTGATGTTGTTTTGCCAGATTTGTCCACTGGTGAAAGACTGTCCTTTTGTTGAAGAAGTCCTGGAACCTGGCTGTTCGCTAAGAAGCCCTGAGACTGTCCTTCCAGACAGAGAGTGAATACTGTCCACTGGTGAGGGACAGTACTGTTGTTGCAGGGGTCTGGAGACTGTCCTGCAGACAGAGTGAATACTGTCCACTGGTGAAGGACAGTGCTGTTGTTGCAAGGGTCTGGGAACCTTTCTGTTGGTTGAGAAGCCCTGAAGAAGGATTTACTTGTTTTATGTTTACAGAAATCCTGGGAGAGGGCTTTGCTAATGTGTTCAGGGGTTCTAGGACTGTTCTACAGACAGAGGATAAATTCATGAAGGGACTGGCAATGTATCTTATGGCCTTGCTAAGCCTTGTCTCCCCAGGAACTAAGATTGCTGAGAACTTGCCTCGTGTCAAGATGAAGAAAAGACCTCCATTTGGGTATTAAGTGCTGTGTTTAAACTTGATGTAACTCTGGGGTAGATTCAATTGTGATCCAGGGGTGGGGAACTTTTGACCTTATGTTTGGGAACTAATCTCCATTTGAGAAGAAGGACTTTGTGGTGGACTTAATTAAGGTATAGCCTAGGGGTGGAGTAGTATTTAGAACAGAGACTTTGTAATTGATTGAATGATTGGAAGGTCCTGGGGTGGGGTAGTACTTGGAGATTATTTAATCACACAGTAAATGCTGTATTTTGAATGATGTCATGTTTTGATCTTCTCTGTTCTGGGTTTGTTACTGAATAAAATAGAGAGCACCTATGCTGGTATTTTGAACCTGGGAAGTTGCCTTTGCTTGGCATTACATTACAGAAGGCAAGGCTACATATATCTACATATATGTATACTACATATATCAGTTAAAATGTGAAATCATGGAAAACATATTTCTATATTAGCCATGTGGCAAAAAAGAAATCAAAATAAAGTGAGACTGTTATACTTCCATTTGCACTCAGAGTTCATCAGTTGTCTCTCTGAAGGTGCATAGCATTTTTTCAGCATGAGCCATTTTGAACCATTTTGCATCATCATATTGATCAAAATATCTAAGTCTCACAGGTGATCAATGTTATGATATTGCCATCACTGTCTACAGTGATCTCCTGGCTCTGCTCACTTTGCATCAATTCATAAAGGTATTCTAAGGATTTTCTGAAATTATCCTCTTGTCATTTCTTGTGGCAAAATAATATTCCATTGCAATCTTATATCACAACTTTAGCCATTCTCCATTTGATGGGCATTTGCTCAATTTCCACTTCTCAGCCACCAGAAAAAAAAGGGGTGCTATAAATATTTTTGTACATATAGGTCCTTGCCCTTTTTCTTTACTCTCTTTGGGTTACAACAGACCTAGTAGTGAGTCAGAGTATATGCCCAGTTTTATAGCCTTTTTTGCTGATAATTTTAAATTGATCTCCAGGATGGTTGGATCACTTAACAATTTTATAGTACATTAGTGACACAATTTTTCAACATCTTTTCTAATATTGTCATTTCACTTTTATTTTGTGTTATCCAATCTGACAGGTATGAGGTGGCATCCCAGAATTGTTTTAATGTTCATTAATATAATCAATAATGACCTATAATTTTTTCATATGACTATAGTATAGCTTTGATTTCTTCTTTTGAAAATTGCCTATTTGTATCCTTTGACCATTTATCTATTATTGAGTGGTTTACATTTTCTTTTATAAATTTGACTCAATTCCTTATGCATTTCAGAAATAATTTCTTTGTCAGAGAACTTACTGTATTTTTTCTTTGCCTTCTCTCTTTCTAATTTGACTATATTGGTTCATTAGCACAAAAACCTTTTTTATTGCATGTAATAAGAATTATACACTATACTTCCTGTAATCTTGTCTATCTCTTGTTTGGTCATAAACTTTTCTTTTATGCATGAATCTCATAGATACATTTTTCTACACTCTTCTAATTAGCTTATGTCTTTTATGTTCAAATCATATACCCATTTTGATGTTATCTTGATATACAGTTTGAGATATGATTTATGCCTATTTTCTCTCAAACTGCTTTCCAGTGTTCCCATTTTTGTTAAATGGGACAGCTAAGGGGTATAGTGGATAGAGCACTGAACCTGGAGACAGGAAGACCTGAGTTTAAATCCAGTGTTAGATACTAGATATATGACTCTGAGCAAATCGCTTTACCAGATTTGCCTCAGTTTCCTCATTTGTAATATGAGATGCAGAAGGAAATAAAAAATCATTCAAATATCATCACCAAGAAAACACAAAGTGGGGTCATGAAGAGTCAGACATGACTGAAACAACTGAACAACAATGAATTCTTGTCCGAAAAGGTTGGATATTTGGGTTTATCAACCACTAGATTACTATGATGATTTACAACTATGTATTTTGTATTGTATTGATCAATCATTGTATTTCTTAGCAAGTATGACATTGCCTTCATTATTTCTGCTTTGAAATTTGGTACTGAGATGCCAGAAATGTTCCTTCATGTTTTTTTTCCATTAATTCCCTTGATAGTCTTGACCTTTAATGAATTATGTTATTTTTTTCTTGATCTATAAATTAATTCTTTGGTGGTTTGCTTGATATTGCACAGGAGAAGTAAATTAATTTAGGTAGATTTGTCATTGTCATGGTATTTTTTCTGTCTACCCATGAAAAATAAATATTTCTCTAGTTGTTTAAGTATGTCTTTATTTGTAGAAAAAGTATTTTGTAATTGTGTTCATATAGTTTCTTCATTTGTCCTTGCAGGTAGATTCTCTCTCTTTAAACTGTGAGGAGTTATTTTAAATGGATTTTCCCTTTTTATCTCTTTCTGGTGGATTTGTTAGTAATATATAGAAGTGCTGCTGATATTGTGGGTTTATTTTATATCCTGTAATTTTCTTAAAGTTGTTAATTGTTTCAACTATTTTTTTAGCTGGTTGTCTTAAGGTTCTCTAAATATACTATTATATTATTTGCAAAGAGTGATAGCTTCATTTTCTTGTTGCTTATTCTTTCAATTCTTTTTTTCTTGTCTTATTGATATAGTTATCATTTCTAGCAAAATATTGAATAATAGTGGTGACAATGTACATTTTTGCTTCACCTTTCATCTTATTGGGAAGGGTGTTAGTTTATCCCCTTAAAGATAACGCTTGATGATGGTTTTAGATAGAAACAGTTTATATAGTGCTGGACCTGGAGGTAGGAAGACTCATATTCCTGAGTTCAAATGTGTGCTTAGACATTAACTGTGTGACCCTGAGAAAGTCACTTCACCCTGTTTGCCTCAGTTTTCTCATCAGTAAAATTAACTAGAGAAGGACTTGGAAAATCACTTCACTATCTTTGGCAAGACAACACCAAATGGAGTCACAAAGATTTAGACAAGACCGAAAAAACTGAACAAGAATACCATTTTAAGATAAGCTCTATTTATCCCTAGTCTGAATATTTTCTAATTAAAAATTGTAGAAAACATTTTTTTGTATGTAAATATAACATTTATAATGAAAATATAGCTTTAGAAAAGTTTGATTTTGTTGGATTTCATAGGAAATAGTTTGGACACAAAAAACTATATGCACATAAGTGTGTGTGTGTGTGTGTGTGTGTGTGTGTGTGTGGTCATGTGCGTTTGTGTGTTTATGATGAATTTGGAGTCAGAGAGACCAGTACTAAAAGTTTAATTCAGATACTAACTGTGTGACTTTGAGAAAATCATTTATCTCCCTTGAATCTCAGTTTCTTTATCTTTATGATGAGAGAATTAGTCATGATGACCTCAATAATGGAAATGAAGTCAGTGTGAACAAGGCCTTTATGTCCCTAGCATTCTACTAGAAATGACAGAAACTCTATTCAGATTTTCTCATATCTTCAGTGTTTTATATTAAACCAGAGAGCTAGGTTAGAAGATAGTTCCAAGCCTCAGTGAAGCAACACATTGGTGCAAAAAAAGAATTGTTATGGCCTTGAAATTACTCTTTTCCCCTGCCCCTTGACCAGATGAAGTCCTTGTGAAACTTGTAGAATATAGGTTTGAGATATTTTTGTTGACATCCTAACAGTGTCCTTGGAATAGCACTAGTTGGTGGAAGTATCTTCTTTGTGAGCCAAGGATATATTGTTGGCAATAAGAAGAACCAAATTCAAAATCCTATGAAAGGGCTACCCCATAAATGTTACACCATCCCTGAGGGGAATGTCTTGTGGACTCCAGCATAAGAGCTATTATTTGCTACTTTACTGTATTTACTTGTAAGTTTGAGCCCACTTTCCCCTGTGTGCTGCTTGCACTAGTGTCAGAGTGTTAAAGACTCCTGGGAAGTTGTTTCAGGCCAGATGTTCTTACTAATTCAGCTTGTTGGATGCACACCTCTAAAAGCTAATTAACTCTGCTTGAATCATGGCTTTCAAGTCATAGTTATGATAGAAAGTCTGGTGAGGAGAGTTTGTGTAATACAATATTAGAAATACGAGAGCCCTGAGGGGACCTGATAGCTCTGGAGACCCAGTCTGCCTTTCTGAAGAAAGACTTGAGTTTGTAGCCCCAAACATGAGGCATATGATTACCCAATACTTTAGGCATTCTTTAACACTGTTAACTCATCTGCTTTTTATTAATTTACATAAAGGTTTATGCTAAAAGTCTTAGTATAAAATGAGATATTGGGAAAAAATGTAATAAAGCTCACAAAGCTTATGGCCAGATGTACTGACAAAATGATGAACATCTTTTATAGTGTGCACAATTTCTACACTATCATTGAAATTAAGGAAGGAATGGTGAGAATGAATGGATATTGAGAGTGAGGCCCAAAGGTGAAGGATATTGAAGAAGAAACTAAAATTAATCAGGAGAATTATCAAAAGTTCATGTTATTTAAGGTATTTTGGATAGGTAAAGAAAGTATTATTTCTTAGCAAAAATAAATAAATATCACATGCCTGTTGTTTATGTGCCTTTGTCTCAACAAATTCACTTCCAGAACCAAGCACTTAGGTAGGTTACAAAAGACGGAAGGCAGAAGTAGACCAAAGACTCAGCCCAATCTAAAAATAAGAAGCCCTCGGCAAAACTAGTTCCATTTATCCTTATGTTTTTGAGAGTAAAAATAATGTAGGTATGGACAGAATTTAGAGTAATAAGAAATCTTAAAAATCTGACATGATTCTTTAGATCAAGGGTCAGCAAACTAAGGCCAGTAAATAAAATTCAGACCTCCACCTGTGTTTGTACAACCTATGAATCAAGAATAGTTTGCAACATCGATAAGTAAAATTTACTCTATTTAAAAAAAAAAAATTCTTACCAGATAAGCTCTGGGGGCAGGCAAGATTTAGCCTACTAAGAGTTTACTGATTTTTAGTCTAGATAATCACATACAATATGTACATTTTAAAAATTGAGGAAATGTTAGATGTAAGTTCTATCACAGAGTCAACTTAAATCGGTAATAAATGGAATCAATGTAATTTTGCAAATTCATATTTAATTAAAATGTTAGAAAAAAGTTTTCCCATCTCATAGTTAAAGGTAGAGAGAATATTTTGTTTTCTTTATTTTTTTTGTTTCTTTGTTTATTAGATTAAATGGAACTGAATCATTATTATTGGGATTTTTAAAGAAAAAAATCACTTGGCTAATCATCCTTCTTTTGGGTGTTTTTTCCCTAAAGATTAAATGAAGGAAAAGTTTATTCATAATTTTAAATAAAGCATGATTTAAAGAGGCATCATTGTGTAGTTGAAAGTTAGTTGGGTTAAAATCCTGCCTTTGACACTTGGGTAAATCACTTAGAATCTCTGAACCTAAATTATTTAATGTGTAAAATGGATATAATAATGATATTATTAATCTCAAAGGGTTCCCTTAAGGAAACAATTTTGCAAATCTTAAAGTTGTGTGGCATAGTTATTTGTCCTTCATTCTCAAAGAGAATCAATGAAATTAGGAGGGTGATGGCTTAACTTGTGAGTGAATTCATATTTAAGTGAAGCAGGTCTATGCAAAGTCATCAGACTCACCCTCTCCTCCAGGGTCAGATGAGTCCAGTGGCAAGACATAGGTCAGGGTGATTTGAGATGACCCCAGATGCAGTAGGAGACCTTGGTCTTTTTAAGTTAAGGTCTTTCCCAGGTCTCAGGCAACACCCATTCAGTGATCTAAAAATAGGTAAGAAATAAGGCAAGAGATGTCCTCATTTGCCTACCCCCCAAAAAACAAAGAAACAAAAAGAGTCAAACTGAGAAGTCAAACCTGGGAAGACCCCCAGGGTTCCAGGCCACAACAGAAACAGTCACTATTTATACTCACTCCAAGTCATTAAAACTCCAAAACAATGAACAAATGATGCTTGGGCTTTGATCTTATTAATGGTCAGGGAGATCCACAGTGATTTAGGTTTAAGGCATGGTCAAATAACTCCACTTCAATCTCAATGGGCTTTATCAAGGCTTTGTTTTCCAGAGCTCTATTTCAAGAAATCTTAAATGAAACTATATGGGACAAAAGTGTTAATTTACCCAGTTTTTTATATGATAGAATGAATAAGTAGGGAAGAGGGGAAAAAAAGCACCCACATCACAAGATATCTTGAAAGGTTTCAGCAATCAAAATTTATATTCCTTTGGGCAGAGCATGGGAGGTTATGTTTCCTCATCGGAGCTAAAAGAGGAGGGAAGAAGGAAGGTAGGAAGGAAGGAAAGAAAGAAAGGGAGGAAGGGAAAGAGATAAGCAGGGAGGAAGGAAGAATAGACAGATAAATATAGTCATATAGATTAGAGATGTTTATATATATGTAAATATACATATATGTGCATATATTTATATACATGTACTTGTATGCATATATGTATATGCATATGTATGGATGTGTACCCACATGTATGTGGTCACATTTGTATGAATATGTATGTGAGCTGATATTTTCAATTATTAAACCTAACCCAATTTATTCTGTTCATTGTGGTTTTAAAATAAAACTTCCCTGTTTTAAATTCATTTGTCTTGTTCACATTTGCTCAAATATATCTTAGAGAGTAAAATCTGTTCAGTTGTATCTGACTCATTGTGACCCCATTTTTTTTTTTTTGGAAAAGATACTGGAGTGCTTTTTCATTCCCGTCACAAGCTCATTTTAGATGAGGAAAATTAGGCAAATGGGATTAAGTCACTTGCATATCATCACACAGCTAGTTAGTGGTCAGTTAGAGGTAAGAAAGTGTTACCAAATTTAAATTCTCAGATGTGACATGCTTAAGTCAGTAATATTTCAGTCAGTGACATTTGGCATAATAAATATATATAGTAAGGCTTGTCTAAGGAGATATGAAAATCATTTATCACATAAATCTGTGCTATGTTATGATGAATGTGGTTTTTGCCACATAGGTAAAGTTATATCATTATAAACAGGAAAATATCACAGTCTCCTCAAACTGGTTATCAAGAGCCTATATTTAAGTTTTCATTGAGCACATTTATACCTTAGAGATGCAGAAAGAACTGGGGTATGAGTCCTAGTCCCCCAAAGTGCCAGGCTTTCTCCTGTTTAGGCAGTAGCTGAAAGGAGAGAGTAATCTTAAAAAGCAAAGATATTACAAAGCAGTTTCAGATGCTAGAATAGAAATAAACTCCCTTGAGGTATTTACTTTTTTTTGTTCTAGGCTAAAAACAACATAGGGCACCATTTTTCTGTCTGGGATATGGGTAGGCCACCTAAATACTTGAATTTACTCATCCTTCATTATCTATCTTCTGTAAGTAGGGAAAGCTCTCTGCAAGGGTAAGGTTATGTAATGCCATTCATGGTAGCATACCTGAGTATCGCTTTTATGAATAATTTTCAGGGTCTAATCACATAACATAATGAATTCTCTATTATTTACAATAAACTAGAGAATAACCTTCATAACAGTATCCTTAAGCAAAACATATCATAACACTCAGTATATCAATTATTGTGCATAGATATGTCTTTGCATTCAGTATAATTCCCCAAAATATTTGTTTATATAGTTAGGAGGTCCCAGGCTAGGGTCTTCCCTAGCATAACACATCCTTAAGGGGTAGCAGAAAATACAAATACCATCTACCCCCAGGGCACAGTAGTCACAATCCTTCTGTTTCTAGGAAAACAAAGCTTAACAGGGCTACAACAATATCTATACACATTACCAGTACCATCATCTCCATTTACTTGAATAGCTCTTAAAAGGGACTTAAGCTAAGCCTGCTTCTTGTGGGCTGATCTTCAGCTCAATTTACTCATATAGACCACAGACAGGGCTTCTGTCTGTGAAACTCACATGCCTAAGTAGCCAAAAACAGATCAACAGACAGGGCTTCTGTCTGATAAATTAACACAGAGTGCTGATGTCATGAACATTCTTTCTGCTGACCTCCCCACAAGCAATTTCCCCTAAGTTCACTCATGCCTGTTTCTCTCTCTCTCAACTCTCCTCTCAGCTCTGTTCCTCTCTTCCAAACAATACAATGTACACTGTTTTCAATTAAAGACTCTTGATTTGATCCAGGGATGACCTGGATCAAATCTGGGCTCAGATACTCAGCACCACACCCAGAAATAACTGGCCATGTAACCTTGAGCAAGTTACTTAACCCTGATTGCTAAAAAAAAAAAAAAACCAGACTTGATTTAATCAAAGCCTCCTGGTTCAGTCAAAAGACTCAGGATTCAATCAAAGGTAAAGCTCCATGAAAGGCTCTTGAATGGATAAAACACAATCCAGAAAAAAATACAGCAAAAAAAATCCAACTTTTCCTGCAGTTCCAGGTCAAGAATAGTGAATAGAAGGAGAAGCAAAGATTAGGCAGTGACTCCCACATTCCAAAGGTGAGAGACCAGAGGAGTGACTGCTTTTGTTTTTCTTCCTTTCAGCTTCACTCTTGCCTTAGCCCTATACCCATTCAGGTAGAGAAGATATCATGAAATTAACTTTCCTGCACTTGTATACATTTGGGGAAAAACAATATGCCAGATATTCAAGTTTATAGGGTCTCCCTGGGTGAATACAATGACCAGAGATATTTTTGTGAGATGCATTCCCTGAACTGTACCAGAAATTTTATGTCTTTTGGAGTAACAGGGTTACACTAAGGAGGTATGCTGATAAAGATTTAACAACTGTTTTTTTTTTCTGAAAAAAAAAGGCATGAATGGCCCTTATGAGATTAAGCTTAATCTCATTATTAATATTTTATTATTTATTTTATTAATCCATAAACATGAAAAAAACAACCCAAACCATCTCCTATTTCTTACAGAAACCTATACAGTACTTTCAATTTATTTATTATCCTATAATATGGAGCAGCCAGAGACAATCTTTTCTCTTTGAATAAGAAATTTCACAGCTCTGATGATTCACTCTATTTGTGAAAGACAGAGCCAGCTTTACTCTTCTATGCAGTTCCATGCTCATTTTCAGCATTCCTCCAGTCCTGCATTCTTGGTTCCCTGTTTTCTTGATCTTTCTTTACTCCAGATCCTCTGTTGATACTTAAACATTGCTACTTAAACAGTCTTGACCTGGCTGTTTCCCCAGGTCTGTGCAATCAATCAGTCAACCAATAAATTTGTTTAGATCCTATTGTGGGGATTAAAATTGTCCAATTTATAATCAGAGACTGAGGCAGAGCACTGAGGCAATGCACTTTGTTAAAGGGGTAATGGTCCCCTCTAATAAAGTGGACCTAAGATCTCCCTCACAATCTGATATGTTCCCTTATTCCAGGGCTTTATTTTTATAAGATTTGATACCAGATTTGATATCTGAATATTCTAAAGAGGATATACAAAGTTCAGAGTCTCATTGGTTGACAGATCTTGCTTCATGAACCAAAAAATGATGCATCAGCTAGAAATGACCTATTAACAGTGAGGTGTGTGTGTGTGTGTGTGTGTGTGTGTGTGTGTGTGTATGAGGTCATGTGAAACATGGGGCATCTTCACTAAGTTTTCATAATTTGGTCATCTCCACATGTTGGACAAAAGAAAATGATCCACAGGTTCAAAATAAGTTTGAGGATTTTCCATGTCATTTAGTCACCTCTGTCATGTTGGGCTTGGTCATAATAACAAGGAAAAACAAGGGTGAAGGACCTCTAGTTAGCTTCTTATGATTAAGCCAGTGAATTTACAATCTACTGTTCACAGCCTTGGGATCTAATGTACAGAATTTGTAATCACTAACTCTATGGAGTCAATTGACTGATACTGAGTGGAATAGAGTAGGGGTTCAAATGAATTCTTTCTTACACTACTATGTGCCAGGGGGATAAAAAAGAAAAGAAGCAAAAGATACTTCCTGTCCTCAAGGAGCTTACAATCTAGTGGGAGAGATAACATGCAAACAAATCTATGATTGAAGCTATATACAGGATAAATTGAAACATTAGCAGAAGGCAGGCACTAGAATTAAGAAAGGTTAGAGAAGACTTCCTGTAGAAGATGGAGTTTAGTTGGACTTTAAAGAAAGCCAGGGGAGTCAGTAGGTACAGTTGAATAGGAAGAGAGTTCTAGGAATGGAGAATGACCAGAGAAAATGCATTGACCAGAGATATGAACTACAACCAACATATCCATTTAGGACCACTGCACCTACCTCTTCTACCCCATGCCTTCTCTCTTTTCTCCTGTCTCCTTTGGGTTATATGGATTCCAGCGACCTTTAATATAGGTGTGACCTCCTGTCCATATTGGCTGTCATTGTACTCAGGTCCCCTAAATCCCCACTGTGATACACTCTCTGTATCTGCACTCCCACTTAGAAAGAAGTAAGTCCTCAGTACTGAGTGTGCCAGGAGTATTATATGAATAAAGACCATTGCTTCTTGTTGGAGACCTGATTGTTCTAATTTTAAAGAGGAAGTAAATTTGTTCTCATAAGCCCTACAGTTGAGAAGTAAGATCAAAGAGAGGAAGTTGGAGAAATAGTTTTTGTGTTTATACATTAAAATGTGCAATGTAAAAATGCCTATTAATTAGAAATAATCTGAATGAGAATGTGATATATTGGGAGGGAGGGACTTCCCTTTTGTCAGAAATTTTCATGAATACACTTAATACCTTTTTATTCAGGTATGTTGAAAAGGAAATTCTTTTTTCAAACAATGGTTGGATTATATAGTCTCTAAAATCTCTTCTATCTGAGATGTAATGATTAGTTGACCATCCTTCTTCCTAAGGTCTTTCATATATACACATATATCTCAACAGGAACAAGGAAAAATTCTGTGTCTGCCATGAAAATATCTAAATATTTTATTTTTCTTTAGTTCAAGAGATGACCAGTGAATAATATAACACACACACACATATTTTTGTTTCTGATTCATGCCTTCTTCGTGTATATCAAGACACTGGACAAACTTGTTCATGGGAATTTCCAATGAAAGGGAGGTCTCACTCAGTCACAAATTAGTCCATTACAATTTGGAATATTTCCAGTTGTTAGCCACTATCATAGTGACTACATATAATATGACAGCTTATTTTCAAAGGGTTGTTTATACATACACACACACACTCATACTTATACATGCATATATACATACACACCTATACATTCACTTTGATTTTTCTTATTCATCACATCTTCTCTTTAAGTTAGAAAACAAGAAATGTCTTTTCCAATATCCTGAAATTCCTACTGTCTTCCAGTGACCACCATGCATTCAATGGGCACTCAATAAATGCTTTTTAATTACAATTCATTCTGCTAATTTTCATCCCAAGTTTCTATGAAATGTGCACATTTTCTTCTGCAATATTTCTAGATTGTAATTACCTCTGAACTCTAAATTCAAAAATATTTAGATATTTCTCATACTGAATGAGTTCCATTGCATGAATTATCATTAATTAAAATGTGATTTTCTTGTATTTTCAGATTCATCTTCACTTTCCATGTGGTCAACTAAATATATGATAGGTCAATAATATTGGTCTCTGACCATAATAAATAATCCTTTTCATGGTTAGGAAAAGAAAATTTCTGGGAAAGCTCCCAAAGCTCTGTGAACAATATAATACTTAACCATCAGTTTTTTTTCAAATATGTTCCTAAAAGACAGTTGGGATAATGGATAGAAAGGAGGTCTTTGGAGGTCCAAAGACCTGGGTCTGAGTTCTGTCCTAACACATACCCACCTTGAGATACTGGTAAGTCATATAGTCTCTTCATGCTCAAGATACTTCGCTAAGGTTTTAAATTAAATAGAAGATGCCAACCAGAATTGATAAAGGGAGTTGTTTCAGCCAGGATTCCTGTATGCTAATGAAATAACAATTCTCGTTCTTGTCTCTGCCTTCTCAAATTAGGAATAATTATTTCTTTTTTTCCCCTACTACAAAGCTAGAAACAGATGTTATGCTTTGTTGCACACCTGGAAGTTTGGGGTTCTCAAGTTAATTGTTTATGACACCTTTTCTCCCACTTTTTTTGGTTTGGTTTTTATGATAAATGTTATAACTCAGCATTTTCTTTTTTTTTTTAAGTTTCCATCCTTTAGTTCTCTCAGTCCTCATGAAGGAATTTCTTCTTCAGTTTGAATATAATTGCTTCCAAGTAGGACAGTGGATTCTGTGCTTATTTTAATTCAGCATATACATATATTCCTATTATTCACTCTCTACCAAATGCCTAACTTTAAGAAGTTCTCTCTTCACTTCTCATAAAAGGAAACTTATTACTCACTTGGACCAGGGCCTAAAAACACAAACACTAAGTTGTGTCAAATGCTTGAAGAAAAAAATATATGTAAAACCCTTAGCCAGGACTATCTGTAGTAAGGTGGCCTAGTTTAGCCAAAAGCCATAGTATATCATATTCTCCAGGAAAGGGAACATTTAGGGATGGAAGACAATGGGACAATAAAACTGCAAATAAAAACATTTTTTAAGTACTTATTTCAAAACATGAAGGAAATGTTGTGACTGTGAGAGTAGCTATGTTCTTTCTTTTTGGCCATTTGTTTTTAAGAAAACTGTCTCCACTGCAACTACCTACCTAGCCCTATAGACAGACTGTTCTAGGCAGTGTGTGATAAGAAGAAAATCGACAGTTATTTCCAAGTAAGGCCCACTATTCTCCCTTCTCTCCTCCCTTCTTTGACTGGGATTATTTTCCTTGAAAGTCAATAAAACTGTTCTTACAACATGATTTGACCCTCCTTACCTCCATTAAGGCAGCTTCCCAGTCACCTAAGGGCATTAAAAGTCCAATTCATGTGGAATCTGGACACTTCCATATTGTAGGATTTCTGAAGACCACGATTGTCAACATACCTTGCCCTGCCAAACTTCTGGTTCCACACAGAGATGAAGAAGGTCATGTTGAGAGCAGCTCATTGCCACCATATCCTGGGTGTATATTCTTACTGTTATAACAAAAAGAACCTTACTTTACTGACTATTGAATGACTTGGAAGAGTTTCATTTTGTTAACAACAAACTTGAACTAAGAGAATGCTATGGTTAGGCCTGCCTCTAGCAAAGGAGCTATGCCTTAACTTCTTCTCTGAAGTGTTTATTCTCATTCCAATTTGCTTAGTCAGTCCTACCACAACATGCAATAATAATAGAACTAGGTAGGACAGAAGATAAAGTACTAGATCCAGTATCAAAGAGACCTGAGTTCAAATCTGACTGTAAACTCTTGCTGTGTGACCCTGGCAAGTTACTTAATTTCTCTTTGCCTCAGTTTCCACCTCTGTCAAATGAAAATAATCACACCTACCTCCCAAGGTTTGAGAATAAAAATTAAAATCCTAAGCACTATATAAATGCTAGCTACTATTATTATTATTATTATTATTATGAACACTGTGTGCTGACTAATGGAGAAGTAGTAGCAGTAAGAGTTTAACTTTTTTGCTCTTTTCAAACTTTTAATACTATATTCTTACCAAAACATGCCAATTCTATTCAGTTTCACATTAATTAGTCAGTCAGCAAGCACAACCTACCGTATATGCCTGGCATTTGCCTATGAGCTAGGAATGCAAATGCAAGCAGAAAAGCAGTCCTTGACCTTAAGGAGGTTTTTTCCTAATGGGGGAAGATAACAGATAAAAAACAATTGAAAGGCTGGAGCTGTATAGGTACCAGCTGAGTTGGAGGAAAATGCTCCAGTCTGTGAGTACAGTCTGGAAAAGAATGAGGCAAGAATGGCCTAAATATATTTTTAAATAGAGGTTCTGGAAGGAGCTCCCCAAATTGGACGGGCTGGGGGGAGGACACATCCAATATGTAATTGCCAGAACCACAGCAAGCTTCCAGGATGAAGACGTTTCAGGGGCATGATAGCAAAAGTCTGGAGCACAGCCTAGAGAGGAGTGAGATTTTAAAATGCTGCCCAAAGGATTGATAAAGAAATAATACACAAAGAAGAGAGTTGTATAGAAAATAAATCTTGCTTTCTCAGCTAAACAACAGCATTTCTGTTTCATATATTTCCATTTTTTTGATGAGAGTTCCATAATAGGAGGTGGAGGATTGTTGGGGTGGGAGTGGAGAATATTAATCCCAAATACAGAATAAAATTATCCAATGTTTTTTTGGCTTATCTTTCATTTTAATCAGTGTCACCTCAGACATCGACTATTAAGCATGAGTGAGAAAGTCTACATATTATACGAGTGAACAAATGGAAAATTTGGCAGACACAACTGATTTGAAGGGTATGTAGGGTCAACGTTTATTCCAAGGAAAGGAATAAAGAACAGGGGGACGTCAATGTGTTTTTGGAGAAAGAATGCTGGGTTTGGTATTAAAGGGTCTGGGTTAGAATTCAAACTCTGCCTGATGTTAGGCAAATCATTTAACCTTCTGGGAAGAAGTTCACTTATCTGAAGAATGAAAAGGTTGGATTAGCTGACCTCCAAGGAATTTTTTAAGCTATATATCAAGATAGGGGAAAGTCAATAATATGACAGGCAAATTCACATTCTTTCCCTACAAGTTCCTAACAACATACAGCTTCCTAAATGCAGCCTTTCCAGGGGTAAATAAATGGTCCTGGTTTGACTTTTCTTCCATTGGATAACAGCATTAATTAAAAAGTTCTCAATTAATCTCTAAGACTATGAATTACAAAACAGGTGTTGATCTGCATTGTAGAGGGTACTCCTAACCAGTAACTCCCTATACCAATGAAAACACAAATCCAGATTTTAAAAAAAAAAGTATACCTTGCAGCTTACTTTTTGCCACAGATCTGTGGATCAGGTACTGAGATAATAGTAATGTTTCTATTTTATGTGCAAGGAAATAGGAAATTATTATTCAGTACTAAGTTTCAAATGTTTATTGACTATATCAAGGCCTATAACATACCAGGTCCTCCTCAATAAGATTTTTGATCATTCATGAGATCAGTCAAATCCTTGCAACACATGTCATTTAAAATCAAGCAAAAAAGAATTCTTCCATGATCTCCTTGACTTCTGTGATGCACTTGAGACTCAGCAGTCTCACTCATTGGATTTTGGTATCAGATGAATAGTAAGACATGCTTTATGAACAAGTAGCTAGATGACTAATTGACTAGAGTCAGTATTAGGATTTTTAAGTATTTCAACAAGAATCTTTAGTAAAATGGATGTAAGTTTAGGAACTAAATTCTGGCTCCATAGAGCACATTGCATCCTCTGGAGGCATGCCTTTCCCCTGTGTTCTCACTGTGAAATGGATGAATCCACTTATGCCTGGGTCAAATCCCAGAAAAAGTCCTTAGACTAAAGAATTGAACTGAATGATTCTGAGGTGAGAAATATTATATGGAATATATTCAAGCATTTCAATCCCACTGCAAACCTGGGCATATATTTGTCAATTTAATTTTAACTACATTAAATGATGGTATGGCATTTAAAGTGCCTATTTTCTTTTAAATGCATGCAATTAGATAACTCCCCAAAATTTGCATTCAAAATACTCAGAGGAGAACAGGAATCGCTACTTGCATTAAGTAAAAATGAATCAAAAGAAATTACCTTCTATTTTAAACATGGAGGGAGGGAGGATTTAAGAGCTAAAAATAGCGTCACATGCAATTTTAGTTAAATATTGTATATTTTTTTGATGAAATGGTTTCCATATATTACTTTTTAATGACCTGCCCATGAGAAATTTTATACACAAAGTAGTAACTGATTATAAATCCTAGACACAAGCATTACCATTGCTTCCATAAAATCTCTCTAAAAAAGTTTCTTTGGGAATTCTAAGATCATTGTTGTCTTTTTGTTACAGCATATTGGTTAAGTACTTTGCAAGGATAGGCCAATGACACATCACAACAAATAAAGCCACAAGCTCTTAAACATTGGAGAATTGAGATTATAAAACAATTAAAATGGAAATAAACATGTGCCACATCTGAACAAAGGGCCTATGGAGAGTTCTACTGCAAGCCAGTATTGTCCCTGAAATATAAAACATTGAACCAGTATCTCCCAGGGTGAATGCCCCATTCTGAGATTCACTTCAGCATGTTCTAAAACACTATTAACTCTTTAAAGCACCAAGTTAAGCATTTCGTTCATTGAAGCAATAGCTTAGAATCTTGATTAACCATGTTAATGACTATTAAGACTCTAGGGGTTAATCTTATTGAGTGATGGCTAATCTAGCTCTCTTCCTCCAATTCATTAAAACCAGACTTAGAAAGGAAATAGAAGGTGGAGCTGGAGGGCTTAGGGTGGAATATTATTATCCAGCTGCTTCCAGGACAATTTTTGAAGGGGAAGATGAAGTAACACAGGGAAGAGATCACATTAATAGTATTGCAGTCCAGATAGACTAACAAATAAAATAGTTAACCTGGTGTTCATTAATTGAATTTCTTCTACAATTAGCAGCATTACTCTGAACTATTTGAGCTGATTTATATTTTCTACCCAGCCATTGGTGGTACCTAAGAGGATTTTTTTTTTGGATCAATTAAAAAGTAGAACTAGAATACTATACTGTTTTATTGCTTCCCCTCTAAATAGTCATGCTATGGGGTGGCCAGGTAGCACAGAGAGTAAGAGCACCGGCCCCAGTGTTGGGATGACCTGGGGATTGAATCCAGGTTCAGACCCTTAGCATCCACCCAGAAACACATGGCCATGTAATATTGAGCAAGTTACTTAACCCCAATTGCTTTAAAAAAATAAATATTCAAGCTATGCCCACCATACATTGATGAAATTATTCTACTTTTCTCTTAATCACATTTCTTCAATTTGCTTCTTTTCTCCAATAATGTACAAAATTCCAGAATGTTAGAATTGCAAGAAACCTCAGAGGTCCTAACCTATAAATCCAAAATCCCATCTACAATACCCCTTTCAAATAAATGGTCTTCTTTGTTTTCTTCATCATCCTCAGACTAGAAAACCCAATCCTTCCTTAGACAACCCATTTTGCTTATAGAAAGTCATGTCATGAGAGCTTCATCAAAGGCAGGTCAAGCAAGATATTTTTTTTATAGAGAACTAATAAATTGATAGATCTAAGCAAAATACCTGATCTTTTTCGTTCTCTTATTTGATTTTATGTCCTCTTTACCATTTTTCATTCCAGCTGGTATAATCCATCCTTATAACCTGACCATTGTATAATGTGAAAGTATTTACAGATCCTATACTTGATTATAAGATGCCATGGGGGGGGGAGGGGAAGGAGGGGGACAAAATGTGAAATTCAAGGAATTGTGGAATTGAATCCTGTAAACTAAAAGGAAACAAACAAATTAATAAATTAAAAATTGAATTAAAAAAAAAGAATTCTGATGATAGTTTACCTAGATAGTAGCAAAGCATTGAGTAGATTATCTCAATAAGAAGAGCTAGAGTCAGAAGATCTTTTAAAAACCTGACCTTTAATGCTTACTATGTGTATGGTCTTGGGATATAGAATAAATATTGATATATAAAGACCTAACAGGAATAAACAAGTTTTACATTTTTTTTTTGCTTTTGTGAGTGGGGAAGGGAGGGCAATTGGGGCTAAGTAACTTGCCCAAGGTCACACAGCTAGTTTTGTGTTAAGTGTCTGAGGCCACATTTGAACTCAGGTCCTCCTGATTTCAATTAGGATCAATTAGATCAATTAGGAGAGGGAAGGGAGGAGTAAGTTATTCTAAAATGCCTGTTTACAGATCAATGGAAGGGAAGGAAAGGGTAAAAGTTATGCTAAATTGCCTGTTTACAGATCAATTAAGGGAAAGGAAGGTGCAGTTGTTACTTACAGATCAATTAAGAGAAGGGAAGGTGGGGTTGTGCTCAACACTATATGATAATAATACTCCTTATGTTGAGTAGTGTGTATCTTTGCTTCCATGTGAGTTTTCTTTTGTTCTCTGTTATGTACTTTTTTACTTTGCTCTTTTTAACCTCCCCTAAATTTCACCCCAGAAGACTACTAAGTTTAGATATGTTTCTTTGTAGTTACTGATATAGACATAAACATATACATATATAATACATATATAGATATATACATCCCTAAACCTGTTCTGCTCCTAATCTTTGTTTTTATGTATGATTATATCTCTTGTTTCCTATCTTTCCTGCCTCTTATACTTTACTTCTACCCACTACTAGACCTTCTATAACTTGCCTAACCCCTCCAAGGATCCCTCCACTATCCTCTCATTCCCATAAATCTAAACACCCTTCTATATCCTTATTTACCTATTCCCTCCCCTCTAAAGATCACTCACTTGTCCTTTCCCCTCTCCCTATGCCCCTACCATTGTAGTTTGAAATCTTTTTTAAGACCTTCTATGAATTCTTTTTGGTAAGGTATCCATTTGACATTACTCTTTGGGGTTTCTTTACTTCAATATCTCCCTCTGGAGATGAACTCCAGTCATCTATATTCCCAAAATATGTCTCTGTGGTTGAAATCTTTCTCCTTTGCCTGGGCATTTTTTGTGGTAATAGCTTAATTATTTATAGTCACCTCTAGCCCTTAGAACCCACAGAAGGATGGGGTAGAATAATTTTCCAGCCAAAGATAGCTTAGAAGATTGGCAGGAAAGTTCTGTCCCATGGGGTGACAGTAGAGCACAGTCCAGGGCAGACCTGGATGCAGAATAGCAGGAGTTGGCCTTGGGAGCCACTGGATCAGCAGCTCAAATGGATGCTTCTTTGACTCTCATCTGACAGAAAATATGGAGGTTGAAATATGGAGGATCAGAAGGTGATTACCTTCAGTGGTCTCTTTACTGGTACTTGGGGCAGGACTCTGTTGTTTTGCCCATACTCAGATATGGGTCATAGTCCTGAGTGGCAGTTCCAGGATAAAAACCAGCACTAGCACACCAGAGCTTGACTGTGAAGCAGACACTCATCACAGTTCCAGGGCAGAAAAGTATGGTCACTCTGGGCAGAGAACAGGCCAGAAGAGTAGTAAACAAATGTTCCTTAGCTCAAACCATCTTGGAAGAACTGAAAACATACATTGCCTAGAAATATCTCTGAAAATAGCTGAAGAAAACCCTTGAAAATTCAGACAGTACACTCTCTTTCCTGGAGGTAGAATTCTACTTTAGTAGTTAAAAGTCAAGAAATAGACTGGAAAAATCTGACCATAGAAAACATTCTTACCATAGAAAGTTGCTATGATGACAAAGAAAACAAAAACTCACACAGAAGATAAGAATGTCAAAGCTCCAACATCCCAAGTCTCCGAAAAAAATTTGAATTTGGGGTGGCTAGGTGGCACAGTGAATAGAGCACTGGACCTGGAGTCAGGAGGACCCGAGTTCAAATCCAGCCTCAGACACTTAACACAAAAACTAGCCGTGTAACTTTGGGCAAGTTACTTAACCCCAACTGCTCTACCTTCCCCCTTCCAAAAAGAAAAAGAAAAATGTGAATTGGTCTCAGTCCATGGAAGAGCTCAAAAAGGATTTTGAAAATCAAGTGAGGTAGAAGAAAAATTGGGAAGAGAAATGAGAGTGATACGAGAAATCACAAAACAAGTCAATAACTCAGTCAAGAAAACACAGACAAAAATACTGAAGAAAATAAGACGTAAAAAATAGACTAGGCCTGTGGCAGCTAGGTGGCGCAGTGAGTAAAGTGCTGGCCCCAGATTCAGGAGGACCCAAAGTTTGGTTCTGGCCTCAGACACTTAACACCCACAAAAACAAAAACGAAAACAACCTAGTCATGTAACTTGGGGCAATTGCTCTACAAAACGCAAGAAAAACAAAAAACAAAAATAGACTAGGCCAAATGGTAAAAAGATCTCCAAAAGATCAATGAAAAGAAGAATACCTTGAAAAACAGAATTGACAAGATGTAAAAAGTGGCACAAAAATTCACTGAAGAGAAAAAATCCTTAAAAAGTAGATTTGCAGAAATAGAGAATGAGGTACAAAAGCTCACTGAAGAAAATAATTTTTTTTAACAATTTGAATTGAGCAAATAGAAGTTAATGACATCATGAAAAATCAAAAAACAATAAGTGAAAAGCAAAAGTATGAAAAAATAGAAGACAATGTGAAATGCCTAATTAGAAAATCAACTGACTGAAGAATACATCCAGGAGAGATAATTTAAAATTTATTGGAGGACCTGAAAGTCATGGTCAAAAAAAGAGTGTAGATGTCACTTTTTCAAGAAATTTTCAAGGAAAACTTCTCCAATATTCTCAAACCAAATAGAAATGAAAACAATCTACTGATCACCTTCTGAAAGAGTCCCTAAATGGAAACTGCTAGGAATATTTTAGACAGATTCGAGAGTTCTCATCATCACATCAGGAATAGGGGTTCATATCTTCTGTTTCTTTCAGAGAGGTTTGATTAGTTACTAAGTGCTAAATCAAAAGCAGCCATAAAGAAGCATTTCTAGTACCAGTCAAGATAGAACTAGATTTAGAAGCTTCTGCATTCAAGAATTGAAGGTAAACAGGAAAGGGAAATGATAATGGACATAATCTGTTTACATTCTTACATGAGAAGATGTAATGGTAATTAATTTGAATTTGAAGACCCCTTTCTGCTTTGGCAAGTAAGCAGGGATTTAGCACTTAGTAACTAATCAAACCTCTCTGAAAGAAACAGAAGGTATGAACCCCTATTCCTGATGTAACAAGAAGGGGTTGGCTGAAACAGAAAGTAGCTGTGCATATATAAGGAAAAGCTCCAGGAACGGACAGTCAGAATTTCTTGGGATGAGAATCTGGAGGCAGAGCAGCTACTGAAGAGAGAATCTAGAGCTGAGCTAGAATTCCCTAAGGATTATAGGAAAGTAGAAAGGGAAAGGAATAAGAAGAGGGAGGAGTGATATAAGGGAGAGCAGATTGGGGGAAAGGGTAGTCAGAAGTAAAATGCTTTTGAGGAGGGGCAGGTTGTAAGGAGAAGGAGAATAGAATAAATGGTGGAGGAGGGAGCAAATTGGAGGGATATACTTTTAGCAATCATACCCATGAGAAAAAAAATAAAGCATTTCTCTGATAAAGTTTCTCTGATAAAGGCCTCATTTCTCATATATATGGAGAACAGATTCAAATTTATAGAAATAAGAGCCATTCTGCAATATATAAATGATCAAAAGATAGGAACTTCAAATGAAGTAAACAAAGCTATCTATAACCATATAAAAATGATCTAAATCATCATTGATTTTCAGATACACAAATTAAAACAATTCTGTAGTACTACCTCATACCTATTAGATTTACTAAGAGGACAGAAAAGGAAAATCACAAGTGTTATAGGGTATGTGGGAATATGAGATATTAATATACTGTTGGCCGAGTTGTGATGTGATTCAACTATTCTTTAGAGCAATTTGAAACTATATCCAGAGGGCAATAAAACTATTCATATCCTTAGACATAGAAATGCCATTACTTGCTCTGTATCCAAAAAGAGACAAAAAAACAAAGAGGAGGGGGCAGAGTCAAGATGGTGGAGTAGAAACTGGACTTTTGCATGGCTCCCACTTTCACCTACTCCAATTCATGTAAAAAATGACTCTAAAAAACTTTGGAGCTACAGAACCCACAAAATGACAGAGAGAAGCTAACCTCCTGCTGAAGACAGTTCAGCAGGCCAGGAGGAAGGGGCCAGAACAGCATTCTAGAAGCTGAGCTCAGTGCAAGCCCAAGGACTTAGCCTCAGGGTGGCCACAACCAGACAATGGCTGGAGGGACTTCAGATCACCAGCAGCTGTGGTGGTTTGCAGAATTATCAACCCGTAGATGACAAAGACGAAGTGAGAGGTCAGTGTAGACTTTGCAGGAACAGGGAGTTTGGGAGTGTGGTCTGGCCTTTGCCCCTTGGGTGAGAAGCAGCTTAGGCATGGCAGCCATACAGCCACCACCATGTAGCAACTTCAGAGCTCCTGACCTGCAGATTGTAGGGGGACCAAGCAACCAGTCTTAGGGATAATCACTCTTGCTTTAACCTGATGGATTTGGATCACTGTCTAGGGTGGAGTTCCTGGGGTGCGTGACCAGTGTGCCAGAGCATGTGGAGGCTTCAGAGAGGGTACCTAACTAATAGGTATGGCAGCTGTGAAAACCCCAGCAATTTGGGAAAAAGCTCCCATTTCTGGTAGCAGAGTTCCACTGTGGCAAAAAGCCCAAAAGCCAGGTAATTGAGTGGCAATGTGAACAAGCAAAAGAAGCAAAGCAAGCTGAGCAATTTGACTTTACACTCCCATTTTGGTCACAAAAAGGATCAAAACATGGAACAGGAGGAAGACAGTGAAGTCATAAGTCCTGCACCAAAAGCTTCCATGAAAATTATGAGCTTATTACAGGCCATAGAGGAGCTTAAGAAGGATTTTGAAAACCAAATAAGAGAAGTGGAGGAAAAATTGGGAAGAGAAATGAGAATGATGCAAGAAAATCATGAAATGAGTGAAAACAAACTTACTGAAGAAAATAACACCTTAAAAAATAGACTAACTCAAATGGCAAAAGAGGTTCAAAAAGCCAAATGAGGAGAAGAATGCCTTAAAAAGCTGAATTTGCCAGATGGCAAAAGAATCTCAAAAGCTCACTGAAGAGAATCATTCCTTCAGAATTAGATTGGAGCAAATGGAAGCTAGTGAGCTTATGAGAAATCAAGATACTATAAAACAGATCCAAACAAATGGAAAAAAAATAGAAGGCAATGTGAAATATCTCATTGGAAAAACCAATGGCCTGGAAAATAGATCCAGGAGAGATAATTTAAAAATTATTGGATTACCTGAAAGCCATGATAAAAAAAAACAACAACCACCTAGAAATCATCCTTCAAGAAATTCTCAAGGAAAATTGCCCTGATGTTTTAAAAACAGAGGGCAAAATGAAGAAATCCAAAAAGAAAGAATCCACCAATCACCTCCTGAAAAAGATCCCTGAAAGAAAACTCACAGAATTATGATAGCCAGGATCCAGTGTTCCCAGATCAAGGAGAAAACATTACAAGCAGCCAGGAAGAAACTGTGGAAACACAATCAGGATAAAACAGGATCTGACAGCTTCTACACTGAAGAATTGAAGGGCTTGGAATATTATATTCCGGAAGGCAAAGGAGCTGGGATTAAAACCAAGATTCACCTACCCAGAAAAACTGAGTATCATGTTTCAGGGGAAAATATGGTCATTCAAAGGAATAGAGGACTTTCCAGCATTCATGATGAAAAAACCAGAATTGAATAGAAAATTTGGCACTAAGATACAATAAGCAAGAGAGGCATGAGAAGGTAAACAGGGAAAAGAAATCATAAGGAACTTATCAAAGGTGCACTATTTACATTGATAAATGGAAAAACAATAATTGAAACTTATGAAACTTTTTGTCAGTATGAGAATAGTTGAAGGGAATAGAAATGTGTGTGTATGTCTGTATAGGAGGATATATGGGTATATGACTACATATATGAGTGTGTATGCATATATCTGTATAGGTATACATAAACAGGTCACAAGACCAATTGAACAGGAAGGGATGATACTTAAAAAGTGAAATTGAGATGTGAGAGAGGATTATCATGAAGTGAAATGGGGAGCTACAGAATGGGGAAATTATCTTTTATAGAAGAAGCAAGGGACTGCTGTTACAATGGAGATGAAGAATACAAAGGCAAAAAAGAATGAATCAACCTTACTCTCATTGAATTTGGCTTAGGGAGGGAATGACATACACATTAAATAGTATATGCTACTCTACAGGAGAGTAAGGGGAAAAGGGATGAAAGTGGGGATGATGGAAGGGAGAGTAGATTAAGGGGAAGGGAAGTAGGAAGCACCCACTTTTGAAAAGGGACAGGTTCAAAGTAGAGAATAGAACAAGTGGGGGTGGAATAGAATGGAGGGAAATATAGTCAGTGTTTCACAAATATATCTACTATGGAAATGTTTTGCATAGATACACATATACAACCTATATTGAATTGCTTATCTTCCCAGTAAGGATGGGGGATGATGGAGGAAAGAAAGAATCTGGTATACAAAGTTTTAAAATCAAATGCTTAAATATATATATATTAAAAATTATAAAATATATATATATGTAATTATAAAATTATTTTATACATAATCACCCAATACAACTGGTTATATAAGCAATACAATATATTAAAAATTATAAAAAATATAAAAATAAGTAATTATAAAATTATAATATATATATAAATTATATACACATAATTATATATAATTAAATATATATATATATATATATATATATATATATATATAATTTTACATGCAACTGGGAAATTAGATATACAGGCATTGGGGCATAGAGATCCACTGTGTCCTACTGGAAAGTCAGAGGGGGCATGGGATGGATATAGGAGAGAGCAGATTTGAAGAGGGGCTATTCAGTGGGATTGCTTTTTTGTGGTGGTGGGTAGGAGAAAATGGGGAGAGAATTTGTAGCTGAAATTCTTATTTAAATGAATGATGTAAACTAAAATTAAGCATAAAATTTAAGCAAAAAAAAAACAGAGTAAAAGGACCTCTATGTACAAGAAATATTTATAGCTGTTCTTTTCTATGTGCAAAGAATTGGAAATTGAGGTGATACCCATCAGTTGGGGGAAAGTTGAATAAATTTTGCTGTGATTTGTTATGGAATACTATTATGGTGTAAAAAATGATGATGAGGATGCTCTCAAAAAGACCTGGAAAGACTTATATGGGCTGATACAAAGTGACATGTACTGGTTATAAAGTGATGAAAACATTGTAAGATGATTTGCTGTGAATGACTTACCTATTCTCAGGAATGTAATGATCCAAGGCAACTCCGATGGGGTTATGAGGAAAAATGCTATCCATCCCCAGAGATATAACTGATGATGTCTAAATACAGATTGAAGAATAATTCTTTTTACTTTATTGTTATTGAGGGTGTTTTGTCTATGTTTTCTTTCTCAACATGACTAACATGGAAATATATTTATCCTGACTACACATGTAGAACTTATATAAAATTGCTTGCCAGAGGAAGGGAGAGGATTTGGAGCTCAAAATTTTTAAAAAGCAAATGTTTAAAATTGGTTTTACATTTAATTGTGGGAAAATCAATAATTTTTAAAAAAGAAAAAAACCCAGATTAACCTTATTGAGTTACTATTTCCCTTCCATCATTAACTTTTTTTAAAAATACATTTCTTAAGTGTTCTTTATGAAAGTTAAAATTTCTATTCAGCTCTGGTCTTTTTTATCAAGAATGCTTGACTACCCTCTTCTTCCTTGAATATAATTTTTTGACCCTTAAAGATTATACTCAGTTTTTCTGGGTAGTTGATTCTTGGTTGTAATCCTAGTTGTTTTGCCCTCAGGAGTATCATAATCCAAACCCTACTATCTTTTAATGTAGAAACTCCTAAATCTTGTGTTAAGCTGACTGTCTACAAGAAATTGAATTGCTTTTTTTCTGACTGCTTGCAATATTCTCTCCTTGCACTGGAATTTGGCTATAACATTCTTGGAAGTTTTCTTTTTGGGATCTCTTTCAGGAAGTGATCTGCAGGTTCTTTAAATTTCCATTTGACCTTCTGGCTCTAGAAAATGGCCCAATTTTATTTGATAATTTCTTGGAAGATGATGTCTGGGCTCTTTTATAGCTTTCAAGTAGTCTAATAATTTTTAAATTATCTCTCCTTCATCTGTTTTCCAGGTCAGTTGCTTTTCCAATGAAACATTTCACATTTTCTTCTATTTTTTATTTGAATTTTATTTTTTATTCATTCATTCACTCATTAATTCATTCCTTCATTAATTTATTTATGCAAGTTTGTTTCTTGATGCCTCATGTTGTCATTAGCTTACATTTGGCCAATTCTGCTTTTTAAAAACTTCTTTTTGAAACACCAGCAGTTGTGGCAATTTCCAGACTTCTCAACCCATAAACACCAAAGAGAAAGTAAAAGGTCAGTGGGGTGCTCTGTTGGAATTGAATGACTGAAGAAGGTGGTCTGGCCCTGTATCAGCAATGCCATATTCACAATGCCTATAGAGATTACAAATATGCTGATATAATTATCCATTAGGAAATACGTCATGTTTGCCATATGAGGAAATAAACTTGCCATATTCACAATGCCTATAGAGATTACAAATATGCTGATATAATTATCCATTAGGAAATACGTCATGTTTGCCATATGAGGAAATAAACTAGAAAATTTATTAAGATACCAAAAGACTGAGTCCCAAAACCAGAAAGTGAAAGCCATCAGAGTAGTTATGACATTGGCACAGGTAGATAAAGTAGAAAGCACCCACATTTTCAAGCCTTTAAAACAGAACAGGCTACCTCAGGCAAAGGTCCTCCTCTCCCCACGCACAGCAACCACCCAGCGTCCTGGAAGCGCACTCCCAGCAGCTCTGGCCCCTGGCAGTCCTCAGCAGGAGTCCTTAGCAGAAAGTCCTTAGCAGTTCTAACTCAAAAAAGGCTTCGCGCTGCCACTGCCTCTGCTGCTGCCGCCGCCACCACCACCGCCAGCCACCGAAGGAACGCTAGCTTGGCTTCCGCTTCCTCTTGCTCCGCCCCTTCCTGCTACGTCAGCAAGTCCAACGGGGCATGGAAGATCTTTAAATCCCATAACCCTTACAGGCCCCTGACCCCAGGGAAAGGGGTGGTGGAAGATTGGCAGCTGCAGCTACTCCTGTTTGACTGCCTCTGGAGCTCCTGGACTGCAGATTGTAGGGGGAACAAGCAACCATCCAGAGGGTAATTGCTCTTGCTTTGTCCAACTTGTATCTGGGTTGGTGTCTTGGGCTTTGATCCTAGAATGAGAAATGCCAGGGTACTGGAGCTTGGGGTACCAATAGAGAGGGAGCCTTCAGCAGACCTCTGACAACATTTGCAGAAACCCCAGTGATCTGGGACAAAGTTCTCCACTCTGGAAGCAGATGGCAAAGAGCTCAAAAGTCAAGTAATTGGCTGGCAAGATAAGCAAGCATAGGAAGCACAATCAGACCATAGAATCTTTTTTGGGGGGACAAAAAGTACCAAAACATGGGACCAGAAGAAGTCAACAAAGGCAAAATTTCTGCATCAAAATCTTCCAAGAAAAATATGAATTGATTACAGGGCATGGAGGAGCTCAGGGAGGATTTTGAAAATCAGTTAAGGGAAGTAGAGGAAAAATTGGGAAGAGAAATGAAAATGATGCAAGAAAATTATGAAAAGTGAGGCAATCGCCTGCTAAAGGAGACCCCCAAAATACTGTAGTCAATAACACCTTAAAAATAGACTAACTCAAATGGCAAAAGAGGCCCAAAAAGCAAATGAGGAGAAGAATGTTTTAAAAAAAATTAATTGCCCAGATGGAAAAAGAATTTGAAAAACCCACTGAAGAGAATAATTCCTTCAAAATTAGTTTGGAGGAAATGGAAGCTAGTGAGAAATCAAGATACTATAAAAATGATCCAAATAAATGAAAAAAAAATAGAAGGCAGCGTATAATATCTCATTGGAAAACATCTGACCAGGAAAACAGATCCAGAAGAGATCATTCAAAAATCACTGGACTACCTGACAGCCATGATGAAAAACAGAGCCTAGACGTCATCTTTCAAGAAATTATCAAGGAAAATTGCCCTGATATTCTAGAATCATAGGGCAAAATAGAAATTGAAAGAATTCACTGATTGCCACTTTAAAAAGATCCCCAAAAGAAAATTCCTAGAAATATTATAGCCAAATTCCAGAATTCCCAGGTCAAGGAGAAAATATTACAAGCAGCAAGTAAGAACAAATTTGAGTATTGTGGAAACACAATCAGGATAACACAAGATCTAGCAGCTTCCACATTAAGGGATCAAAGGGCCTGGAATATGATATTCTGGAGGTCAAAGGAGCTAGGATTAAAACCAAGAATCACCTACCCAGCAAAACTGAGCATAATTTTTCAGGGGAAAGTATGGTAATTCAATGAAATGGAGGAATTTCAAGCATTCTTGATGAAAAACCAGAGCTGAACAAAAAATTTGACTTTAAAATACATGAAGCAATAGAAGTATGAGAATGGTAAACAGGAAAAAGCAATCATATGGAACTTATTTAAGTTGAACCATTTATTTTCCTATATGTAAAAACAATAATTGCAACTCATGAGACTTTTCTCAGTATGAAGATAGTTGAAGGGAATATATATGTATGTGTGTGTGTATACATTTATAGGTTTGTATTGAAGTATGTATGTGTGTATAAATACATATGTGAGTGTGTGTGTGTATATATATGTATATACGTATATGTACACATAGACAAAGGACACAGGATCAGTTGAATAGGAAGGGATGCTATCTAAAAAATAAAATTAAGAGGTGAAAGAGGAATATAGTAAGAGGAGATAGGGCGAGATAGAAGAGGGTAAATTATCTTATATAAAAAAGGCAAGAGAAAACTGTTACAATAGAGGGGAAGAATAGGTAGGCAAAAGAGAATGGGTCAACCTTACTGTCATTGAATTTGTCTTAAGGAGGGAAAAACATACACACCCAATTGGGTATCTTACCCTACAGGAAAGAAGGGGAGAAGGGAATAGGAGTGGCGATGATAGAAGGGAGAACAGATTGGGGAGAGGGTAGTTAGAAGCACACACTTTTGAAAAGGGACAGTGTCAATGTAAAAAATATAATATAAGTAAGGGATGGGATAGGATGGACGAAATATAGTTAGTCTTTCACAATATGTCTCCTATGGAAACATTTTGCATAACTACAAAAATAAAACCTATATTGAATTGCTTATCTTCCCAGTGGGGGTGAGTGAGCAGGGAAGAAGGGAAAGAATCTGGTAATCAATGTTTTAAAAACAAATGTTAAAACATTGTTTTGACATGCAACTGGGAAATAAGACATACAGGCACTGGGGTATAGAAATCCATCTTTCTCTACTAGAAAGTTAGAGGGGAATGGGGGAGGATATAAGAGAGAGCAGATTGGGGGAAGGGGTATTTAGTAGGCTCGCTGTTTTAGGGTGGTGGATAGAAAATTTGTAACTCAAAATCTTGTGGAAATGAATGTTGAAAACAAAAAGTAGACAAAAAATATAATAGATAATAGATAGATAGATAGATAGATAGATAGATAGATAGATAGATAGATAGATAGATAGATAGATAAATGATAGATAAGGGGTTCAGTTAAAAAAACTTTTCTTCAGTGAATTTAATCTTTTTTTTTTCCATTTTGTCTTTTAAGGAGTCCTGTTCTTCAATGATTTTTGTGCCCCCTTTATCAAAATGTCTCTCCTTTCATAGTTTTCTTGTATCACAGTTTTTTATTTCCCTAATTTTTCCTCTATCTATCTTCTTTGATTTTTGACATCTTTTTTTGAGTTGCTCCAGAAATCCTTTTTGGGCTTGTGTCCAATTCATATTTTTCTTTGAGGCTTTGATTTGTAGTTGTTTTGGCTTGGGTGTCTTCTTAGTTTTTGTTTTGATGGTCCCTGTCACAATGGTAGTTTTTTTCAGTTAAGTTTTCTTGTTGTTTTGGTTTGCTTGTTTTTCCAGCCTATATTTGACTTAACAACAAATTATATTTGATGTTAAAGTTGGACTGTGCTCTCTCAGTGAAGAGGATAGTGTCCCAAACTTTGTGGTTTTAGTTCTAAAGTTTTAAGAACTTATTGTGGTGGTCTATAAGTTTTTGACACTTTCTAGATGGTATGATCTATGGAGAAGTGTGGACAGTGCTTTCCTGTCCAGTCCTCTGATTTTTGTCAAGGAAGGGAAGTTGCTCACCTGAAGGCACAAGTGCTAGCACACTTCTTGGACCTGTAGCTAGGACACAGTTTTCTTTCTACTGCAGCCAGAAGCACTGGTGCTCCATTTCATCTTTGGAATTGAGATGAGGGCCCTTACTCCCTTGTGTGTAACCACAAGCAGTATTTTCTGCCCTATAACTGTGACCTGATTTTCTTCTCTACTGTGGCTGCAAGTGCTTATTCTGATATTAGTTATGAAAGAGTACCTCAGAACTGTGTATAGGCAATGAAACACAGTGCTGGACATAGTATCAGCAAAGGGTCCCCTGTAATTTCTTTCTTTCTAATCGTCTGACATCTACCACCAGTAGGCTGAGAACTCCCAAAACTACTGCTTCTGCTGCTACCATGGCAACCACCTTCTAAGTCCCAGTGTTGATTTTGCCACAGCCTGTGCCATGTGCTCCCAGATGACCCTCATCCCAGTGACACAGAGCAAAATTGCCAACCACCTAAATTGTTTTGGTGTGTAAAATATCTCACCTTGACCTTTTGTTGACTCTGTCACTCCAGAGTTCAATTTAAAGCATTGTCTTTTAGGCTTTTGGAGCAGAATATTGACAGCTTAGCTGAGTTGTTGCCTGTACTCAGCTTTCTTGGCTCTGCCAGGAGCTGATATCCTTGCCAGCTAAAATGTTTTTTTTTTAAGTTTTTTTTTTCCTTAAAAAATATTGCGATCATACACTAGACTTGAATGCCTGGAAGTTCCAGCTATTGACATCGCTTTCTTGTCACCAGAGTACAAAACTGGGAGGAGAAACATCAAGCTCTTTCAAATGCAGAGCTGATATATATTGTTATGGGAGCTTCTTTGGGTTGAATCAGTGCCAGGGTTCTTTACTGCCTATCCATTTTGAATAACCTTTTCCTGCTATGTCTAAGATGTCCTTTTATTGACTGCTTAATGACCTATACATGTTTCATTTTGTTCCAGTTTTGAACAGAATAACCCAGGACTTTGTCTGAGTCGAATTTAGTCTAGAAAACCCAATATAATAATACACATTTATCCCTAAAGGGTTTCACCTTATTAGATACAGCCGACTACTCTAGCCTATCCTTGTGACCTTTTGGACCCCTTGGTGTCATCCAGAATAATAGTTATCCTTTTCTGTTTGCGGTCATTTGCAAATTTGATGGTTATAATAAGGATCCTCTAATTCAAGTCATTAATGAAAATTTTAAACATCACATAGTCAAATACAGAACTTTGGGGCACTCTACTGTAGACTTTTCTTAAGATGGCATTAAACAACTACTTGAGGCTGTGTGTTCAGCCAATTCCAAAAACATCTGATTACATTATCATAGTGTTCACTTCTTTTCATATTTCCTACAAGAATACTATGAGATTTTGATCAAACTCTGCTAAGATACAGGTGAACTATCTACACAATTTCTTTCATCTACTATCTTACTAACTGTGTAAAGGAGGGAAATAATAGTATTCTGGCCTGAACAAGGTATGATCAAGCAGTGGTGGCTCTTTGTATTCAAAGCTTCCTTTTAAGATGCTCAATAAGAGTTTTTCTTTTACTCAAAGTAATAAACCCTGAACAATAGTTGAAACACCCTATTGTCCTTCCTTTTTTTTTTTAGCAATCATCTGTGCCAGTTTTTCATAGATAAAATAGAAATGATTAACTCAGTCTTCTTTCTTTTCCACATTGATGCCATCCACATTAAACAGAGGGTTTATCTCTTTTGAGATCCTCTAGTTTTCTCCAATATATCTAAAAAGAGTGATAATGACAAAATTCTTTGGCTCTTAGATTCCCTTGCTAGCTTCTGTACCATACCCCATTTTTCCTCTTTAATGGAATTGTTTCCTTTTGGGCTTAGAATTTCATTATTGAAAGTTTATTAATTCCCTCTGAAATTCCTCTGTAGACTTTTACTCCATGAGATCCTATCTTTCCTCTGAATGCTTTTGAACTATTTCCCCCAAATGTAGGACATTTGTCAGATTTTGTCTAGCTTTCCTGTTTAACTCAAACTCAGGGGAGTGGTTCTGTCCTCTTGATAATTCCATAATTTCCATATCAGCAACTAGTTACTCCCTATTATTAGGAATTAAAGAGTTTTATAAAACAGAAAAAAAAACATTAAAGGAGGAAGAATCATATCCCCACTGTGGCAAATAGGCCATGACTTCTATCATTTCATTTTTTTCATCAGTATTTTCTCTGTATAGTGTTATAGGGACAGTAGGCAATGTAAAAGACTGTATACTTGAGATGTATTTTTGGTACAAAATAAAGGCTGATTTAGAATAATTGATTTTCACTTGTTTCTTTTGCATTTCCCCAACTGCCTTTCAATTTAATAATTAACATGATTAAGTCAAGGCTTGGAACCAGGGGTCAACAATTGATTATGATTTCTATCCCCTCCCCACGCCCCCAATCCAGATGGCAAACCAGACAGCACTATGATCCTATCACCATCAACAAGGATCTGCTTTTCCATCAGAGCTGAAACTCTCCAAAATCCTCTCTGTCTTGGCAATTCCATGCCATTTGTCACCACTATGATCCATATCACATCAGAGGCTAAAGCCATTGGTGTATGCTAACCCTTCTTCACCTACAGCAACTTTTACTAGTTCCTATAGTCATATTCCCTCTTTTTTAGTGTGTTGCTGGAGCATCTTCATCCTTTTCTTCCTTCTCTACTTCCTCCTCTTCCTTGATCTCATCTGTCTCTTCCTCATTCTTCTTGTTCTTAATATTTTTCTGCATATCATCATTCCTTCTGATCTTGTTCTTGCTTTTATTCAAACATGAAAATACATAGAAACTAAAAAGGATCTATTCTTTCTTTCACCACTTTTTTTAAAGTTTAAAGGAAAAGTATGTTTCAACCTGGATTCAGATACCATCAGTTCTTTTTCGGGAAATGGATAGTATTTTTCTTTATCTTTTAAAAAAATTAAATTAAATTAATTTATTTATTTACTTTTAGTTTACAACATTCAGTTCCACAATCCCTTAAATTTCCAATTTTCTCCCCTTCCTTCTCCTCTGCCCCCTGTCCATGGCTACATGCAATGAAGTATAGGATCTACAAATACCTTCACATTAAACATTAGTCAGGTTATAAAGAAGGATTATAACCCATGGAGTGATCAGTGGGAAAGAGAAAGCAAAACAAAGCAAGAAAAAGAAAGAGAGCTAGTAGTTTGCTTTAGTCTGCATTCCTACTCCATAATTCTTTCTCTGGATGTAGATATCTCTTTCCATCATGAGAATTTTGGAGTTGTCTTATAACCTTGCATTGTTGAGAAGAGCCCTGACTAACAAAGTTAGTCATCACACATACATTGTGTCTGTAATTGTGTACAAATTTCTCCTGGTTCTGCTCTTCTCACTCAGCATCAATTTGTATAAGTCTTTCCAGGTTATTTGAAGTCTGTCTGTTCCTCATTTCTTACAGCACAATAGTATTACATTACATTCATATACCACAACTTGTTCAGCCATTCCCCAGCTGATGGGCATCCCCTTGCTTTCCAATTCTTTGCCAACACATAAAGAGCTGCTTTAAATATTTTTGTACATATGGATCCTTTTTCCACTTCTATGATATCTTTGGGATAAAGCCTTAGAAATGGTATTACTGGGTCAAAGTGTATACACTTATTTATAGCCCTTTGGGCATAGTTCCAGATTGTTCTCCAGAATGGTTGATTCAGTTTACAACTCCACCAAAAATGCATTAGTATTCCAATTTTTCCACATCCTCTCCAGCATTTGCCATTTTCCTGTTTTGTCATCTTAGCCAATCTGACTGGTGAGATGTGGTACCTTAGAGTTGTTTTGATTTGCATTTCTCTAATCAATATTTATTTATTATTATATATTATTAAATCAATGATTTAGAGCATTTTTTCATATGCTTATAGATATCTTTAATTTCTTCTTCTGAAAATTGCCTGTTCATATTTTTGACCATTGATCAATTGGGCAATGACTTGTATTCTTATAGATTTGACTCAATTCTCTATGTATTTTAGAAATGAGGCCTTTATCAGAGACACTGGTTATAAAAATTCTTTTCCAGTTTTCCACTTTCCTCTTAATTTTGATTACATTGGCATTACTTGTATAGAAACTTTTCAATTTAATGTAGTCAAAATTATCCATTTTGCATTTTTATAATGTTCTCTAACTCTTCTTTGGTCATAAAATCTTCCCTTCTCCATATATGTGACAGGTAAACTATTCCTTGCTCTCCCAGATTGCTTACAGTATCAGACTTTATACCTAGATAATGCACCCATTTCAACTTGATTTTGTTATACAATATTAGATATTGGTCTATGCCCAGTTTCTGCCATACTACATTCTAGTTTTCCCAGGAGATTTTGTCAAAAAGTGAGTTCTTATCCCCAAAACTGAGGTCTTTGGATTTATAAAAACAGTAGATTACTATATCATTGACTGCTGTGTCTCATATAACCCAATCTATTCCATTGATCCACTGCTCTATTCCTTAGTCAGTTCCAAGTAGTTTTGATGACTACTGCTTTATAATACAGATTAAAACCTGGTATAGCTAGGCCACCTTCCCTAGCATTTTTTTTTCATTAATTCCCTTGATATTCTGGACCTTTTGTTCTTCCAAATAAATTTTGTTACTATCTCTTGCTGTTGGATTTCCTTAGAAATATATAGGAATGCCAAGGATTTATGTGTGATTATTTATATGCTGCAACTTTGCCAAATTTATTTATTATCTCAAGTTGTTTTTTATTTGAATCTCTAGGATTCTCTTCATATATTATTATATCATCTGCAAAGAATTATAGCTGAGTCTCTTTTCCTCAATTAATTCCTTTGATTTCTTTTTATTCTCTTATTGATACTGCTAACCTTTCTTGTACCAAATTGAATAAGAGGGGTGATACTGGACATCCTTGTTTCACCCCTGATCTTATTGAAAATGCTTCTAGCTTACCCCCAATGCATATAATACTTACTAATGGTTTTAGATAGATGCTACTTATTATTCTAAGGTAGACCTCTATTTTCTATATTTTATTCATGCATGCATTCAGGGATATAAAACTTCCCCTAAGAACTGCTTTTTGCTGCATTCCACAAATTCTGGTATGTTGTCTCATTGTCATTTTCTTGAATGAAGTTACTGATTGTTTCTATAGTTTCTTCTTTGACCCACTCATTCTTTAGGATTAAATTATTTAGTTTCCAATTAATTTTTAGCCTATCTTTCCATGGCCCTTTATTTCATATAATTTTTATTGCATCATGATCTGAGGATGCATTTAATATTTCTACCTTTCTGCACTGAATTGTGAGGTTTTTATGTCCTATTAAATGGTTAATTTTTGTGTATGTCTCTCTTCTTTTTCATACTGAAAAATATAGAAAAACAAAATTTGGTAGCAAATATGCAAAGTCAAGCAAAATCAAAATAAAGCAAATGTCCACATTAACCACATCATGTGGATTAATGCAATTGTCATGCTTCTGGCTCACCTATGAAACATTAAAACCTCACTTTAATTGTAATTCAAAATTCTTTTCCTCTTTCAATCAATCTACATACATTCATTTCCTCTTTAAAATTCATTCATTCCATCTTGCTGATTTCCATTTTTTAGTCAACTATGTGCTTCAAGGTCAGTCTTCCTCTTCACCAATAAGTTCAATACTTGTTCTTCTCCATCCTTTATTCCCCTAAGGACCTTGGTCTTCAAGTCTTTCAGCTACCCTCCTTTATATCTAGCTTGAGTGACCTCTGTCATGTTTACCTCATCCACACCAAGAGTCAAATCTGAAATCTACTCTTTCCTCTTTGACTAATTTACCCCAGGGGACTGAATTCTGTGTTCTCTTTTTGATGGAACTCAGAATAGTGTAAATAAACAGGAGAGCAAGGCAATTCAGTCTGGGCTAAAGACTGCCCTGTGCTCTAAAAGGGACTGCAGAGGGTGTTTGGATTTGAGTTTGCTCATGCAACTTTTGGATGCTCTGATAAGGAAAGTTAAATACTTGTGTGATTTGGTTTAAATAGAACAAAAATGCTTTTAAAACTCTCGATGCTTATTCAACTTTTAAGGATCTTGGAATCATTTGTAAATGAATTATAGAACTCTCATTCATATTATATTCAGCAAGAGAACCATTTAGTTTTATAGTTTCTCCCGGAAGGTTGTAAAGCTCACAAGACACCTTATAATTCAATTATATTATATGTACCTCAAGGAATTTTTAATTACAACAGGCAGTTCTGTTAAATTCTTAAATTTCTTTAACAAGCCTTAAGCCATATTTCCTTGAATGCAAATTTATTTTATGTTGAACCTCATTTTCCCCTTTGAACTTGGGAGTTTAAGAAAGATGCTCACTCCTGAATGAAGCCTAAATGCTTCCAGCCTTCCCTACCAATGTTAGTAAAGCAGTCTTCTACTCAACTACAGGTCAGAAAATCACTCTATTCTCCCTGAAAACATTTCCTTCTCAGCAGCAATATATGAGGGTATGTTCTTTGCCCTAAACTTTACCAGAGAAATATGTAGTCTTAGAAGAAGGGCCTAAGAGATCCGCAAGCAGACTTTCATAGTTGAATTCTCCTTGAATTTTACCATCCCTTATCTGAAATGTGCCATGGCATGAAGTGCTACCAAGAGAGGAATACACACACACACACACACACACACATATTCTCTCTCTCTCTCTCTCTCTCTCTCTCTCTCTCTCTTTAAAATTGTAAAAATTACTTATTTAAATGTGTAAAGATGAGAGACATTCTCTTCCTACTTGGTCATTGCTTTTCTTTTCCATTATCTCATCCATTTCTTAAATAAGGCAGTGTACATTTTCACATTTTTATTATAAATGACAGTGAAACAACTGAACCATAATAATACTCATATTTATATAGTGATTTAAGCATTTTAAGGTTCATTCATTCTAATCATTCTTCAGGTATAGCTTGCTTTATTAAATAGTTGTATTCTTGACATGTGTGACTTTTCATGGAAAACTAGTGACCTACGCACTGAATGGGTGTTACATCACTCTAACTGAGAACATGAAAAGGTTTTAGCCTAAAAGGGCCAGGGTCTCCCATTGCATGTTCAGTCATCTCCAGTCATCCTGATGAATATCATTGGATCCAGATGACTCTGGAGGAGAAAGTGAGACTGGTGACCTTGCACAGTCTTCCCTCACTCAAATCAAAGTCAACTGCAAATCATGTCATTATTTCCTTGATGCCATGGTCCTCTTCAAAAACAAAGGACAAACACCACAGCAACAACAATATCTTTGGTGGGAGGGCTGCCAAACCCCTTTTTTAGAGTTGTTTTATATCTCTGGTGTCCACCTGCCATCCAACTCTCACCTGTGGCTCCAAAGAGCTGTGGCATGCACAGTGTCTACGACTTGGTAAAATCAAAATCATTTAGGCAGACAGGCTAAACCAGGTTGAAGTAAACCAATGAGCCTCAAATTCATTTGTGAGTTAGGGAACTGTCTACCCCAAGTATTTGAAGACTTTCCTGGCACAATAAGTGGATATAAACAATTTGTTTCACGAAGATGTAAGAAATAGGTGCTAGTGCTTACAGTTTAATTCCACATTGAAAAGACCAAGATCATCCAGAGCATCCTCAGCAATTGTCAGTCATGTTGAAAAGTGGCAAGACAGTCTTGCCTCTGAATCCTATGATTCTGGAAAAGAAAATGAGGTCAATGACTTTGTGGAACTCTGCCTCATTTAAATACTATCTATGCACAATTCAAAAGACATTACTATACAATTTTACCATTTTTATTTACCTCAAAGTCCTCTGGTGATGGGCAAGAGACCAAGCAGCAGGTTAGGATACACTGGGAGCTGAAGTCAAAACCTTGCACACACACAGGTGGCCCAGGGCATAGGATTGCCTTCTCTCTATATGGAAGCAGCAGAGGGATATAGTAGCTCCTTGGGTATCTGAACAGCTTTTTTTTAAGGACCATACTGCTAATATGCTGGTGTGAGGGAGGGTCTAGAAAGCATGCCCTAAAATTGTCTGCTTCGGGTGCAGCTAGGTGGTGCAGTGAATAGAGCACTTTCCCTGGAATCAGGAAGGCCTGGGTTCAACTCCTGCCTCAGATACTTGACACACTTACTAGCCATATGACCTTGGGCAAGTCACTTAACCCCAACTTCCCTGGCCTTCTCTCTTAAACAAAAAGCAAAAAAAAAAATTGTCTACTTTTCCTAACCTTACTGAAGCAGGCAGGGATCCTACCCTGTGGTTAAAACATACACACAAACATATACACACAAAATATACAAAAACTTGCTAAGGTTATTTCACTCACCATTGACATATGAAATGTATGCACATTGATGGACAGCATGAAATGCAGTAGACTTGAAAAATGAACAACTTATATTGTGTGAGAGAACTCAACAGGTATCACAACCAAATAGCAGCCCCAAGTAAAACAAGCCTGGCAAATGAAGGTCAGCTTACTAAAGTCACACCAGGATATATGTTTTTTCCAGAATGGTCACAGTGCATCACGAAGCTGGTATAGGTTTCCCAATCAAGTTTAATTTAATCAAGATTGTATGCCTCCCAAAAGGAGTGACAGGCTTATGACAATGCAATTGACAATTGCACGAAAGAGTCACACTACCATCATCAGTGCATATGCTCTCATCATGACGGACCATTATAAAATCAAAGAAAAAATTTATGAAGACCTGGAGACACTTATCATCAATGTGCTGAAAGAGGACAAACTTGAAATTCTGGGCAACTTTATTGGCAGATTAGGCACACTCTTTACCAGACATAGCAGGGAGTCCCAGGGAGGAATGGAGTCAGAAACAGCAACAGCAATGGTTGCTTACTACTAAAGACTTGTGCATCTCATGATCTCATTACCAACATTGTCTTCTGTTTATCTAAACACAATAAGATTTCATGGATGCTCTCTCATAGACAGCAATGGCATTTAATAGACTATATCATTTTTGTGTATGTGGTTTGTCCTTCATTCTTGAAGAGGACCATTACATGAGGCAGATTATGATATGACTTTGATTTGAGGAAGGGAGGGCTGTCCAGATCCACCTGGGTCCAGTGGTCAAGATATTGATCAGGACGACTAGAGACTGACCCAGGATGCAGTGGGAGACCTTGCCTTTTTTAAGTTAAGGTCTCTTCAGGTTCTTACTCTGAGTGAAACAATGTCCATTCAGTGAATAGGCCTCTTTAAGAAGTGACTCCAGGAATGGCCTCTATAATAAAAAAAATCAAACCAGGAAGGGAAAACCCTCAGGATTGATGGCCAAAAGAGACAGTTACTATTTACATTCACTCTGAGCCAGGAGGGTCCAAAAAGTAGCCATAAAGTGGTGCTTGGGTAGGGACCTATTGTTGTCTAGTCCATGAGATTCAGAGTGAATTGGGTTTAAGGCTTGGTCTTTGAGGAAGAAGAGAGAGACAAGATATTAGAGTGATGAATGAGATGTGTGGTACAGAGTACTTAGACTTATCATAAATTTATTCTCTCTAAGTTAAACATTAACATTCGCTGAAAGCAGTGGTCCCAAGGCAAGATGACTACCAGAATACTTAATTTCAACACATTAGATCACCTCTCCATGAGTGAACGGTTTGTTTCTAATTTGGAGGGAAAGTAGGTCAATACATGGTTGGCAACACTGCAGCAGAGAAGGAGTGGGAAGTTTTCGGAGATTTGGTATACAGCACGTCATTTACTCATCTGGGTTAGAGCACTCACAAAGATCAAGATTGGTTTGAGGAAAATGATGGGGATAATTCATGCTAAACCGAAAATAGGAACTGTACAGTAAGATAGTTCATCTGTTTTTAAGAAGGCAGCATTTAACTCCATTAGAAGTAAAGTGCAAGTGAAGCTTAGAGATATGCAGGATTCTTGGCTTATTAATAAGGCAGATGAAATTCAGTTTTAAGCTAATAGTAATAATCCAAAGTGCTTTTATGATTCCCTGAAGGATATTTATGGGTCAAAGATCTATGATGCATATCAGGTAGGTACTCAATGCTGATGGTGCATCATTGATTAGTGATAAGGACATGATCCTGGAGAGATGGGCTAAACAACTTCATACTGTTCTCAATAGACCATCATCAATCGATGTTGAAGCCACTGACTGTTTACCTCAAGTTGAAGTCATTTTTATCTGCATTTCTAGCTGAAGAAGATGTTTTGAATGCCATTAGGCTCCTCTCAGGTGGCAAAACCCCTGGTGCTGATTCTATTTCAGCTGAGATTTATAAGGCAAGGGTCCACTGCTCATGCAAAAGCTGACTGCCATTTTTTGGGTTGTATGGAAACAGGAGGTTATCCCCCAGGAGGTCAAGGATACTTCCACTGTCCACCTCTATAAAGGAAAGGGAAATATTTGTCCTGTGACAATAATAAGGAGTTATATATCTCAGTCATTGCCAGTAAGATTCTTGCCAGAGTCCTCCTTAATAAGCTGATCCTTCACCTGGAAGATGAAGATTGAAGTCTCCAAGTCTCCACCAGTACTACATTACTGTCTTTATGGAGGTTTGTGAGTGTGACTTGTTTCCTGAATGTTTTTATTTTTTCCTGTTCAACTTGGAGGAGAAGAAATAAAAGGAGGAAGAGAGAGAGAGAGAGAGACACAGAGAGAGAGAGAGAGAGAGAGAGAGAGAGAGAGAGAGAGAGAGAGAGAATCTGAAATATATACGTAGAAGAAAATGATCTGGAGAACATATTAAAATTAGACAATATCAGAAATCTGAAAGTTATGGTAAAAAAAATGTGTATACAATGTTACAAGAAATCATTAAGAATAATTCTAGAAGTTAGAACAAGTTCTAGAACAAAAAGGGAAAGTAGAAATACAAATAATCTACCAATCACACCTGAAAGAGATCCTAGGCAGAAAACCTACAAGAATGATACCGACAACTTTCAAAATTCCAAGATTAAAGAGAAAATGAAGAAAGCAAAAAGAAAAAAAAAACTGGAAAAACAATGAGGATTCCACAAGGCCTAGCAGATTCTACACTAAAATACCATAGTCCTGCAACATTGTATCTCAAACAGGAAAGGAGCTGGAGTTGTATCTAATAATAATTTATACAGCAAAATTGAGTATAATCCTAAATGGGAAAAAATAGAAATTTGATGAACTGAAAGACTTTCAGCTATTTGTAATAAAAAGACCAGAACTCAATGGAATATTTGATTTAAAAGATCCAGAAAAATTATGAGGGAGCCATTAAGGACCAATTATAAGGTAATGAGCAGGGTCACACTATTTACTTATGATGTATGAAAATGTTATTAATATTGCTATTATTAGTAATAGTATTCTTAAAAGAGTTATTACTAAGGTAGCATCATAACTAAGTTAGTTAAAAGGTGAAATTATCTCATGAAAACAGAATGTGAAAGGAAGAACTAATACAGAGGAAGCAGGTGGAGGTGGAGGGCTGGTAATACTGGAACCTAATTCTCATGTGGGTTGAAAATGAAACAGCATATATTTGAAGAGGTTTAGAAATCTTCTCAACTTCTAGAGAGGCGAGAAAATTGGGGGATAAGGTTTGGGAACTTTTAGAAGGGTAGATAAAGATTAGGCAGGTGGGCTAAATATATAAGGGAGATTTGGGGGGATGGTGACTAAAATAAAGAATAAGAGTTTAAGGTGAGAAGATAAGGCAAAAAGAAACAAGAGACAGAGCAGGAAAATATTGAATAAAAATAAGATGGAGGTAAATTTATAAATAGTAATTACAACATTGTGAATTAGAAAAAATAAAATTCATTTGGAAAAACAAAAAGTCAAGATTATTAAAGGAAATAATGAAAAACTGTAAAGGAAGGAGGTTTGTAAGTAACAGGTACTGGCTTTGAAATAGAAAAGTAGATCAATGCAAAAAGAGTAGACATACCATTTGCAGCAGCAAATAACCATACTAATATTATATTTAATAAATGTAAAAGATTTTGCAATAATAATTCGTTATTTGGTAAAAAAAAATTATTGGGAAAACTGGAAAGCGATGTGGCAGAAAGTGGGCATAGACCAATGTCTTGCAGCATGTAACAATATCAGGTCAAAATGAATACATGAACTAGATATAAAGACAGATTTTACAATAAAATTAGAACAAGGAACATATTACTTACCAGACGTATATAGGTGAACAATTTGTGAAAAAGCAATAGATAAAGAGCCAAGTTAGGTGTAGTATAAATAATTTCAATTCCATTAAATTAAAAAGGATTTTTACAAATAAAACAAATGTACCTAGGATTGGTTCTGATATCTAAAGTATTTAAAGACTTTTCTCAAATCTATAATAATATGAGCTTTCCCCCACTTGATAAATGGTCAAATATAGGAACAGGTATTCTGCTGAGGAAATTAGAACAATTTATAGTCATATAAATATACTGTAAATCATTACTAATTAGAGAAATGCAAATTTAAATAACTTTGAGATATTTTATAACTAAAAGATTAGATAAAATGATAGAAGGGGAAGGTGACAAATGTTGGTGTGGATGTGGAAAAATTGGGACATTAATTCATTGTTGGTGGAATTGTGAAATAATCCAATCATTTTGGACAGCAATCAGGAATTATGCCAAGAGTTATTAAACTACCTATACCCTTTGACCCAGCAATACCACTACTTGATCCATTTCCAAAGAAAATTAGGAGAAAAGGGAAAGAAAGAACCTCTGTATCCTAAAATGTTTTTAGTTTCTCTCTGTAGTGGCAAAAAACTGGACATTTCAGGGATACCCATAGATTGGAGAATGGCTGAATAGATTGTGGAAATGATTATGATGGAATACTACTGAGCTATAATAAATGATGAGCTCAATGACTTTAGAAAAACATAGAAAAACTTGCACAAAATAATGAAAAAAAAACTAAGCAGAACCAAGAGAACACTGTATAGAGTAATAGAAATGTTGTTTTAAGAATGACTTTGAGTGAATAAGTTATTTTTTCTTATAAATATACAAATTAACTATAAAGGTCATATGAAGCAAGATACTATCTGCATCCAGAGAAAGAACTCATAAATAAAAGTGTATAGAAAATAATTTTAAATATATATGTATATATACATTTATATGCACATGTATGTTCACATACACATATTTGTATTGTTTATATATATATGTTTGTGTGTGTGTTAGTGTCTAATCATAGTCATCTCTAGAGCAGGGGAGGTGGGATTGGGGGGGAGGGTAAAATAAATTTACAGGATAATTTTGTTGTATATTTGAAAGGAATAGGAAATTATGCATAGTAGATTTTTTATTATGCTATGTTATGGAAATGATTGTTCTATTCCATAAATTTAAAAAAAATAAAACTGATGGAAATCCTCTGGGTTATATGGCAAGAGATGGTTAGCCCCTAAGAGTTCAAGGATGTCTCCATTGTCTGTCTTCTAAAGGAAGAGGAAATAGGTTATCTTTTGACAACCACAAGGGGGTCTCTTCCTTAGATATTACTGGCAAGATTCGTGCCAGAACCCTTCTTATTAATCTGATCCTTCCTCTGGAAGATGATCATCTTCTCAACAGCCAATGTAGCTTGAGAAAATGCCAAGATACAGTTGCTATGGTGTTTGTTGCCTGACATGTTCAGGAGAAATACCTTGAGCAGAAAAGAGATCTGTATGTGACATTTATCAATCTAACCAAAGTCTTTGATACCATAAATTGTGAGGGCTTGTGAAAGATTATAATAAAATTTGGTTGCTTAGAGAAGTTCATCAATATTTTGTGTCAGTTTAATGACAGCACACTTGCATGGGTTCTGGATAATGGATGGTGCTCTTGAATTTTTCCAGTCACCAATAGAGTGAAGCATGGCTGTGTGCTTGATCTTAAGCTTTTTGGCATGATGTTTTCAGCAGTCTTGTCTTATATCTTCAACAAGGACAAAAATGGCATTGATGTCAGCTACTGCACTAGTTGTAAATTATTTAATTTGAAAAGTCCACAAGGCAAGACCAAAATGAAGGCAGAGTTGGTGCATGACTTTTTGTTCATAGATAATTATGCACTCAGTGCATTCTCTGAGGTTGAGATGTAGCAGAATATGGATTGATTCTCTGCTGATTGTTGGTATATATATATATATACATATATATATATATATAACACCTAATACACACACATATAGGTGTATATATATACACACATATACATACATGTATATGTGTGTGTGTGTGTGTATATATATATATATGTATATATATATAAAATTAACACCAAAAAAACCCCAGAGGTTTTCCACCATCAGTTAAAAGAAATGGAGAAATTTTTAATTATGTGGATACTTACCTTGGTAGTATACTTTCCAGGGATGTACACATAGATGATGAGGTTGACACATGCATGGCCAGCGTTAGCTCAGTGTTTGTGAGAGTCTGAAGGAAAGTGTGGAAAAGAAGTATTAGCCTGCTTATCAAACTGAAGGTCTACAGAACCATTGTGCTTACCTCCTTAATGTATGCCTGTGAAACCTGGTCAGTATACCAACGTGATGTCAAGAAACTGAATCTCATCCATTTGAATTGTCTTAGAAAAATTTTGAAAATCACCTTACAAGATAAGATACCGGACACTGAGGTCCTTTCTTGAGCAGAAATGCCAAACATTAAAACTCTACTGAAGAGAGATTAACTCTGATGGACTGGTCACATTGTCTGAATGTCAAACATGTATCTGCCTAAAAGAGTCTTTTACTGAGAACTCATACAAGGCAAATGCTTATATGGAGGTCCGAAGAAGTGATATGATGACACTCTCAAGGTATCTAGGAAAAACTTTAGAATCAGTTGTGAGACATAAGAGATACTAACACAGGACCACCCAGCATGGCATGTCAACATCAAAAGCACCATGCTATATAAGCAAAATTGAATTTCAGTAACTCGAAAGAAACATGAGGTGTGCAAGTTTAGAGCCATCTCCATCCCAAAAGGTCATATAGACAATTTGTGCTCAACCTGTGGTAGAGGCTTCTCAGCTTGTATTGGTATGATCAGACACAGTCAGATACACTGGCCACTGACCCTAACAGAGATATTCTTCAACTACAATGGACAACAACCAACCAGATGTATTTCTGAAGATTTCATGTGAAATAAACATTGAAAATCAGATATTTTAAATATGTTAGGAAAGTATACCCTTTAAAGGAAGTGGTGGTGATTACTCTTGTAACATAAACTCTCTATTTATCAGTTTGACAAATTGGAATTCTTCTGTACTGGATTTTCTTGTAGAATAGAATAAGTTTACTGAAAATGATTATAGACAGTCACATGTAATATTAATACTTTCAGTGATAGATGGTCTGTGTTTATTTTCTCTAATTTATAATTATATGCAAGATTTGTCTGTTGTATTTATGGCTAATGCAATTCACAGTTAACAATTTCTAAAGGCCAAGAATAGTTAGGAAGATGTAAGCTTGAGCATAATTCAGATAAACTTAATCTATGAAATGTAGAATCAAGGGAGGACTGTATACATTTTGTTCTAAAATGTTTTTTGCTTGTAAATCATTCCATTAAATCAGCTCACCATATAATTGAATGATATACAAGGTGGGAGGGGGGAGCAAAAAAATTAAAAAAAACCCTTCCACACTTTGGGCTCCTATAGGATTCTTGGCTATTCCCTCCATCAAGTTCTTCACATTTGGTTCCTCTAACATTTTGGGGTCTTCCTATTGATCTCTTGACAATTCACAAATTCCAGTGGATTATATAGGGTGTCCACTAGCTATGAATTCCCATCACTATATTATTGACTCGATTCCTTTTAAACTAATGCATCTCTCTGATTATTTATGCTGCTTCTCTTCACCAACTTCTCACAGATTAAGATACTAATATCTGTCATGTATTTTTCTCCATTGTCTTTTGTTGACTCACAACTTTAATTCTATAAACACTATAATATTCCATGAGTCATAGCCATTTCTGGAAGGATACTTAAGCTGAATACTTCGAGTTTTGCTTCAGGGAGAAATTTACATCATTAAAAGCAAAATGGAGATAAGATACAGGAAGGAAGGGGGAAAAGAGAACAAACATATATTGTCATATACTATATGATAGGCTTTGTGCTAAGCACTTTAGAAATTTTATTTATTTTTATCTTCACAACAACCCTGTGGCTTAAATGCTACTCTGACCCCCACTTTATAGTTGTGAAAACTGAGGCAGATAGCGTTTAAATGACTTGCCAAGGGTAACATAGTTAGAAAGAATCTGAAGCTGAATTCAATCTCAGGCATTTCTGACCCCAGCCCCACTGCTTCATCCACTGTGTCATCTGTGTCACAAACTATACCCCAATAAAACAAAAACAAGTACAACAGCAACCACAACAACAAGCAAGCAAACTCCTTCAAATAGAGGTGATAGTCCAAGGTGAGGAGCCAAGGCAGCCCCTAGCCTGTGTTACAAAGCAAGGAGCAATGCCCATAGCAAACAACAGCTGTGTGACTCAGACCTCAGGATCTTAGTGGGTCTTAGTTCCAGTCTCCACACTAGTCTATAACCTAAAATCTGAAGGAAAACATTCCAATATCATGGATAGTTTATAATTCTGCCACTATACACCAACACAATTTTCCAAGTGATTGATAGTGCCTGACTTCCTCAGACTCAAATTCAGGTATGAAATTTGAAGAACTTGTGCCAGAGGGACAGTGATCAAGTTTGGCTTTGATAAGACCATTTTGGAAGCACTGAAACCTTGCAGATCCCCAGTCTGAATTGTATATGAAAGCCTGGAAAGACAATAATCAATACCTTCAAGAAAACAGTAGATGGACCTGCCAAAACTTTCCTTCCAGAAGGCTGACTGTAATATTGGGTTTAAAGTCATGAAGCAGTCTGAAATAAATAAACAGATAGAGAGAGAGAGAGAGAGAGAGAGAGAGATAGGTAAAATTCATTATGGTACAGGGATGATTAAAATACAAACCCAGAAAAAGAGAATCATGATAAAATGTCAAGAAGGAAAACCTCAGAAAAATACAACTGGGTAAAAATTTTAGCTAGAATTCTTGGAAGAAATGTAGCAACGGTTTAAAATAAGGGGTTCTTTTTAAAATAATAAATGAAATGAGAATGCTTGAGATAAGAAAATGAATGTTATGGAAGGAAAAATTGGAAAGGGATTTAATAGCCTGGCAAAAAGCTAGAAAACTCTGCCCATGCAAGAAACTCCCTAAAAATAAGAATAGACAAAATAGAAGGTAATGATTGTTTGAGAAAAAGAAAACTATTAAAAAAATAAGTGAAAAGACTAGTAAGTCAAATAACTAGAAGAAAAATGTGATGTATATTACAGTAAAAACAACTGACCCACAAAACAGATCAAGTAGAGAAAATTTTAGAATCATTGGTTTACCTGAAAGGTATCACTCTACAAAGAGTCAAGGCATTCTATTTTAAGAAATCTTTAAAGAAAACTTCTCAGATCCTTTAGGATCCCAGTGCAAAGTGGAAATAGAATGAATGAACACATCATCTTCTGAAATAATCCCCAAAATGAAAACTCTCATGAACATGATAGCTCAAATCCAGATTTCCAGATGAAAAAAAAAGTACCACAACTAGCCAGGAAGAATCTAAGTGCTAATTATCCAAGGTCTGAATCACACAAAATTTAATTGACACCATTGTAAAAGAGTAGAAAGCTTGGAATACAATATTCCATACACATAGCCTTCCACCTATGGAAAACTTATCCAACAAAATTTAATATAATCCTACAGGGAAAAAATGAATCTTTAATGAAATGAGACATCTAAGCATTTCTGTTGAAAAAAAAAAACAGTTATATAAACATTTTGAAATGCATTCATAGGAGTTAAGAAAAATATGAGCTGATAAACATGAAAAACAATCATAAGGGACTAGATGAGGATAAACTCTTCATATTCTAATATGAGGTGAAACTAGGTATGTCCAGGGTTGCTAGGTGGTACAGTGAATAGAGCACCGGCCCTGGAGTCAAGAGGACCTGAGTTCAAATCCAGCTTCAGACACTTAACACTTACTAGCAGTGTGACCTTAGGCAAGTCGCTTAACTGCAATTGTCCTCCAAAAATCAAAAAGAAAGAAAAAAGAAAAAGGTATGTCCCTTTCAAATACTATCACCATCAAGGAGTCTAATTAAACAAAGGATTAACAAGTAGTCATAGTATTTCTTGATGGTCTTTAAGAAAGAATAGAAAGGATGAACTAAAGGTGGGAGGGTAAAGAAGATAAGGGGGAAAAATCTTCCATAATTGGGATCTACAAGCAAAAGTCTATACAAAAAAAATAAATAAAAGGAGGAAAGGGCTTTTCTATTTTGCCTGGTATATGTTCTTCAATGTATACTTTTATTCCTGTTTTACTGGAATAAACGGGGTTTCTTTTCAAAAGAAAACAAAAATTATAATTAAACTTTAAGTACAAAATGTCATGAAATTTCTGATGAAAAGCAAACAAATGGTTCATAATTATGGCAATTAATATACTGAACTCCAAGATTAGACTTTCTTTTTTTTCCATTTTGCTAAACTAAACTGTCTATTAGACATTGATAAGTATCATTCCTGAAGGTCAGGAAAGTTCAAAACTGTGACTGTCTTTATAATAGGTTTGATAAGTTAGTGTACAAAATATATACCCACGAGCGTGTGTGTGTGTCTACATGTTTTGGAGAAGCTATTTTTGCCTTTCTGGGGTTTAAGGCAGTAGGACTTACCATATCACTGGTAAAGGAACTATGCATTTCAGATTTTTTTTCCACAATGCATTGAGATAATTAATCTTTATACATAGGAATATGACATAAAGCATTTCATTTTAGAGTTGGAAAATTGCAGAAAATTAGTAGCTATCACTGGAAGGATCCTTTTGTCAGCAAAGTTATTATTTTACTAGCACAATTCTGCAATTTCATAAAACCACAAATCAAGAATAGCTTACTTCAAATGGGAATTTTTAGTTTGGAATCTTCAACCTGTGTCTTGGAAAATTGGCTTGTTTCAATTCTATCTCACTGTGAGTAATATATCTCACAGTAAATTGGACTTTGAGAGACATACTTTTTTTGTATATAGGTATCTGAGAAGAAGAAATTGTCTAACATTTTTAAATGGTTCTTTTTTGATTCTAAAAACTAGAGCTGAAAAAGAATGTAGACGTTACCTGGTCTATTGGTTTTCAGCATTGAACCTGTGGTGGTCCTGGAATTATTTCAATACACCAAATACTGTCATTAATTGTCCAAATGAAACATGACCACCTGTGAAGCCTCCCAAAACAGCTATTTGTGAACTTTTTCCTCTTCCTGAACAATGCAGGACTGGATGAGAAACCCTTTGGGAATGATAATAATATTTTGCTGACATTGAAAAGGCAGAACAGGACAATAGAATGTTTTGGGGACAGTTCTTAAAAACTCAACTTCACAATAGAATGATTGTTTTGAGTACCTAGAACTATCTGATACAAGTATGAAGCATCTGCTCCCTTTTCCCACCACATACACTTATGAAAATTAATTTTCTATACTTTTTGGCTTTGAAAACTAAATGCTCAAGCAAACTGAAAAGGGAATGAGATCTAAAGTTGAATCTTTACTTCAACCAGGATTACATTTTCCTAAAGCTGAAAGTTAGGCCCACCTGTTGTCACACCAAAGATTCTATGTAATAAAAATGCATTTACTTGTACTACTATGTTTCATGTGTATGTACATATTTTATGGTTAGTAATCTACAAATTCATTAGAAAAGTTGCTGAATTTTTGTTAACTTTTTTTTTACTTCATTTATTTTATTAATTACAGAATCTAATTTAGAAGGATACCAGTTCATACCCCTAAAATAATCTCTTCTAACATTTTCACAATAGTTGTTATCTAAGTTTTACTTGAATACCTCTTTTGAAAGGGAACTCATTATTTCTGGAAATGGTCATTTCCACTTTGGTATTAGTCTACTATGTTTAGGAAGTTTCTATTGACATCAATCCAATCCAATACAATCCCTCTCCCACCACCACAAACAAAAATAATTCATTGAATCTAAACTTATCTCTTTGAAACTTTCACTCTTGGCAAATGATAAACAAAAACACTATAGTTACTACCACAAATGGTTGCATTACATTTACCTGACTGAAAAAGTGTCCTTTTTAAGTCAAGATTCATCGGCTTCCTCCAATTCCCTGTCTTACAGATGTGGAAAACTGAGATCTGAATGATTTGTATATCAAAAAGCAAATTTAAACCTAGAACCCACAGCTCATGACTTTCATTTCTATATTTTTCTACTACACAAGACTTTTTTATAAAGGATCTAGACATATGAAATATAAGGCGAGTTTTAAGTAGTTATATAAACAGAATGAGAATCTCTTCATAATTTGAAGGCCTCAAATCCAGTTATTCTCTTTATTTTGCCATTCCCTGATCATAATTTGCGGCTTGCAAAGAATATTACTGTGTTGCAGTATATGTTTATGACAAAAAATGATTGGGAATATTTGTTAAATATATAGTAGCATGAATCAATATTACATAGAGGATAGAGAAATGACCTCAGAATCAGGAAGATATAACTTCTAATACTGCCTCTAAAACATAATCGCTATTAACCTCTTCCCACATTATCAGAGTTTTTTGTTTGTTTTTACATTTTACTCACTTCTGTATATTCTACCATCCAACAATAGTGGGCTTCTTGTTATTTGTCCCATATAGCAGTGCATCTCCTCATATTGTACCTTTTCACTGACTGTCCTCAGAGACTCCAATATTTGCCATCCTTATCTCCACCTCCCTGCTTCCCTGGCTTCCTTTCAGACAGCTGAATTCTTGCTTTCTGTAGGAAATCTTTCCCTGCTTCTCTCCCCACCTCCGGCCATACTAGTGACTTCCCTATGAGATTGGCACCAATTTACCCTCTATATACCTTTTTGTATTATTATTTTCCCTGTTAGAATGTAAGCTCTTTCAAGGCAGGGACTGTTCTTGCCTTTCTTTGTAACTCTAGATTTCACACAATGTCTGGTACATAGTAAAATTTAATAAATATTTGTTAACTGATTGATTGACCTAGGCACCTCTCTCTCTCTCTGTCTCTCTGTCTCTGTCTCTTTCTCTGTCTCTGTCCCTGTCTCTGTCTCTCTCTGTCTCTGTCTCTGTCTCTGTCTCTCTGTCTCTCTGTCTCTCTCTCTCTCTCTCTCTCTCTCTCTCTGTCTCTGTCTCTCTCTCTCTGTCTCTGTCTCTTTCTTTCTCTCTCTGTCTCTATATATACACACACACACATGCATACATATATGTGTGTGTGTGTCTCATTGTCTTTATGTATAGAATCACAGTTTCTTATTAGTATAGCTAAACATTAAAGGAATTCTACCATGGGATTAGAAGCAGAATGTGTTTTTTTTTCACTTCATCATAGTTTAGAAAGTGGTGGATGAAGAGAAAAAGAAGGACCCAGCAGCCTCACAGATAAAGAAGTGAGTAAATTAAGTGTTGAAGTGTTAAATACTGAAGAGTGAAAGTGTGACCAGTATCTTTTGATTAGAATAAATATTTAACTGTGTTGGACTCTGAGTATTTAAAACTTTTCAGAAAGTACTTGGACCTCAATTACACAGAACCTAGCGATATTGACTTACTTTTGGAAAGGATAACCAAAAAATTGTAGGAGGAAGGAAATATATAATTATATTGACAACTAGTTGATACAGTACATAGGGTAGTTTGATCCCTGGGTGTAGATTCCAGAAGACCTGAATTTAAATTTGAACACACATATTTATTAGCTGTGTGACACCAGGCATGTCACTTAATTCCTGTTTGACCCAGTTTCCTCAATTGTAAAATGGGGATACTGGTAGTAACTTCATCCTGGGGTTCTTGCAAAGATCAAATGAGATAATATTTGTAAAGTACTTAACCCAGTGCCTGAACCATGAATAATCTACTGTGACAGTCACTTACTGTGCATTGTTTCAGATTGAAAATGTGATTAGGTGGGTCCAAGGGTCATTCTAAAGCAAGAACCTGGTAACATGCTTACTTGACACTAGTAACTATCAGAGAATAACATATTCACTTTGCAGGAAAGAACAAAATACAGATATGGATATAGATATATGTATGGTAGAGTATACGTGTTTTTTCAATGAGATTACAGATAATGTGCTTTGTGAAAGACTGTAGGAGCTCAAGAAACACACAGTGACAGACCTTTATTTATTTTTAGCATAAATCTTGTCAGGCTTTAACAATCTTCTGTGAACTGAATTAATTTTTTATGCTCTAGTACCGTTTGTGCCAAAGCAATCTCTCAACTTCACAAAGGAGTTATTTATATAGAGAGAAAGAAAAAAAAAAGTTTCCTACAAAGAAAAAAGTATCTATTCCATCTTTACTGATGATATTTCAGATTTCAGGTTACTTTTACAACAAACAGTGCTTGGGAAATTTAATTTTGTACACATACAGACACGTATACACACACACTATATATTTATACATATATATGTGTGTGTGTTTCAGTTCAAAGTCAACATAGATTTTAGAATAATAGAAATAATGCTTTTTTCACTATATAAAAATGAACTGAAGGAATAACATAAAATTTGAAATTCATAGACATTGAAAGTGTGTGACAAGTTTATATTTAACATTGTCTAATATTGTCATATCTATTAAATTGCCAAAAAGTAAGGAGTATCATATACAGATTTATTACCCTCAAAACACTGTTCATGTCATTTTCATCAGCAGTTTATTAGATTTGAGGTAACGAAAAAGCAAAACAACCATTACACATCTCATATCCTCCCCACAAATGTGAGAATCACTGACAGTAATTAATCATCATCTTTGCAGAACTAATTATATGAAAGTTCATGAGTACCAACACCTAGCACTGTGTCAAGGTAAAAATTAGGGAAACAAACCAAAAAGTTTAGTAAATTTAAAATTTTCAATAGAAAATATACATAAATGAAAAATCAGATTTAAAGTCCTAAGAAGAATTCATTAGATATTTTGAAAATTTAAAATAGAAAATTGATAAGTATATTCCCTTTCTTATATGTCCCCAACTCCTCTATCCTCCTATGTAGTGGGTAGGCCAACTGATACTTCTACTGAAAACTATATTTTATTTCTAACTATGCTGCTCAACCTTCCATGTATAGTGAAGCATTGTATTTTTTTTTTATTTCTGGTCAAATGATCAAAACTTTACATTTATTCTTAAAAGACACATGCACACACACATACACATGAAATCAAATGAATTCTAAGTTGAAGAGGTATTTATCAGTAGTTCAAAAACTTCATAGATCATGAATAATCACTTTGATGTAATCGTCAATAAATTCCTTTCCACAAAGACAGTAAATTCCTTTATATCGTTTAAGGAAAAAAATAGCTTTATTTTGTGATTCCATTTGGGAGTATATATATATATATATATATATATATATAATTATCCTCATAATTGCCCAGTTCCCTCACTCTCTTTATGCATACAAACACTGAAAAGTCAATAACCATTTAAAACTATTTACTGAGTTCCTACTACGTGTAAGGCACAGTGCTAGATATTAATAATGTTTTCATTAGAAAATTATTTCTTAAGCAAAAATTATTTCATTCATTTTCGTAGCTATTGCTATTTTTGCTGTTAACAATAATCATATCATATATATATATATATTCATTTTGAAACTTTGCAGATATCTTTAATAACCTTCACTTTGTTCTGTATTTTGGCAATTGGGTATTGTGTTGTATAAGGAATTTTAGATGGGGTCTCTCACAATTAGAGTCTATCTAAATGAAATTGCCTTTAATAATTCTCTTTCACCATGCTCTGTGGAAGGTCAGGTCTACCCCTAGTGTCTAGAGTTTTGGTCAAGGTTCTATTTCTACAAGCTGAATACCACAAGTTTCTCAAGAATCTCAGAGGAAAATGATTCCCTAGAAACACTTTCATTAGAGAACCTTGAAGTTCTTCCTCACCCACCTGATGAGAATAAAGGCCAGATAGCCAGTAAATTTTCCATGTTAGCTGTGTCAATGTTTCACATCACAAAAGGATTCACCCTAGAATCACAGCTACACCATGCCCCTTGGGCCTTGCACTGCTTGGAGTTTGGAAATCTTCAAAGAAAGTTCCTCTCAGAGTTTTTCTCTTTGAGTATACTTGCTATTCAGCAATTGGTACTCAGTAGTCTGCTGATGTCTATTTGCCTCCCCAACTCCACCCCATACTCCCTCCCAACACTATGATATCCTGATTATAAATGATTGGGGAAAGCATTAGGTTAGGGTATTTAGTCCAGAGAGTATCCCCCAAACATCCATACTAATTTTCACCAACTGGCATCCCAACAAACTACCTAGATATTCTAGCATCAGCATGGATGCTCCTGATTAAAAAAAATGACATGAAATACGCAGCGCTAGAACCACACCAAGGCACTTGCAACATCAGCACTTTCATGGATATGCTTGGCCTCCAGTTCCTTTTGTAGCCAGGTCCCAATTAGTGCCAAAAATGAATTTCTGTGAAGTGGCCACACACTTTCTGATTCCTACTATTTGCTGTTATAATCATGTAAAATATGGACATTATTTCCAGTCCAATGGAAATTTGCAGTGCATATTTGGATAATGCATCTACTTTAGGGGATTCATTATTTGCAACAATCAGGGCCTAGCTATATTCTCAGATTCCTAATCTCCATTTGGAGTACTATTTACACAATCCTGAAAGCAAATCATGGAAGGACACACAATTTAAGCCCAACCGCAAAACCGGAGTTCACTTTACAGTATTATTGGAATCATCTAAGAATTGCATATGAAAACAAGAGATGGTAATATTGAAATTTGTAGAAATAAACATTCCCTTGAAGTCTGTTAAATGAGTCCCCTCCATACTCAGAACTGAAATTCTTTTTCTACTTGGATGGGTTCTAATTGTATATACATTTTACTTGCTTAGTTAATTACATTTGCTTTTTAAGGCTGTTTCTCTTACGAATTACTAGCAGTTTGGAAATCATGCTGTTCAGAATTGTTTTGACATATGTGAGTAGAAAAAAAGATGTTGAAAAATCAAGCAGATGACTTGGGTTTGGAACACTCCTCTCTAAACATCTGTTAATATAATTGGTAATGCAAGAAAAGGCAAATAAGTTTCTCCCATTTGAACCTCAAACTGTATTTGTAACATATAATACTCAGATGGTCTTGGGTCTCATTTCCTGGAAATTTGGTACCCAGACTTACCAGTGGCATCTTTGGAAAAAAATAAGCCACACACTTCAAAACTCCATCTTAGATTTATGATTTGAAAAGCCCAGTGTTAGCCCTTTACTTTATTTAATGAACCTTTATATTCCAGACATTAGGCAACCACAGATGACCATTTAAAAAAATCATGAGTATTATTATTCACCACCCACTGCTAAAGAAACATTATCTCATTTAAGCTATTTGAAGGAGGAAAAAAAAGAAAAATTAATTTATTGAGTTTGATTCTTATTCCTGTAAGTTGCTTTTTTATATTCCTTTAGCCACAAATGCATTTTCACAGCTTTAGGTTCGCTATGGCATATAGTATTAGCAACAGCAGGGCCAACAGTTCTGACCGTTATTTTTTTTTTCATTCCACTGAGACTAAATTAAAAGTCAAAGTATTATTTTTGGATGCTGTGGCTCTGGCATTCACATCACTGAAAATATTCAGAGCCATTAGCAGGTATTGATGCAGTGAGGAGACTTCTGTCAATGTAGATAATAAATATGTTTCTGTATGAGATTATATTTTATCAAAGTCATCTCCTAACAATAGTTCTATGAGAAAGGTAGTACATGTATAATAACTCCCATTTTACAGATGAGAAAACTGAGGTTAAACAAATTACTTAGGGTCACATAAACTTAGATCCAAGTCTTTTGGCTACAAGATGAGCAATCTCCACCATTTTACAGTGAAAATCTCTGCCATGTCTACCTCATAGGACTGTTTGGGTTTTCTAAGCACTTTGAAAAATCAAAAAGTGCTCTATTTATTTGAACACTTCAAGGATCCGTGATTTTTTCTAGGAGTGGTTATTCCCTCCACTGATGATAATTGTAACCCCTTTACAACTTTGAAGATGCTATTGCTGAAAAAATGTAGTCCCTGTAGATTACTTGATACACGGCCTCTCTAGACTTAGCTATGTAAGTCCTCAGAAAACATCCATATCATCCATCCTTGGGTCTATACTTTAAGGTTATCTAGCTTGGTTAGACCTGTCAGAAACAGAGCTCTACAGACAAAGGATTTGCACACATAGGATGCCAAAGGAGCTTCTCTGATATGCCTATGGACTCTTATTTATAGTTTATTTTGGAATAAAATGAGGCACTCATGAGTCATTGAACATTTAACAAAAAGAAGTTTAACATTGTCTTCACACAATAAAAAGGAAACAATGCCATTTGTCAAACTTTCATAGATGGGACATCACTTGTTTCCTCAAAGGAATATGTTTCATCAGCAAGTGATCAGGGAGTAGCAATTTTTGCAGCCTTAGGCACCCACCAGTTGGGAGAAGCCTAGATTCCATGTGGCAGTAACGTGAAGACCCTAGATATCTAGGAAAACTTCCTCAGGGAATCTAGGACCAATCAGGTTCCATGGGTTTCTTTTGTTCTTCTTTTAGGTAAAACCTCCCTATGTTGTGGATCAGAGGGAAAAAGCTGTCAAGGAAACACTGGTCCTGCCTTGCAATGTTACTTCCATATCAACAAGTATCAGAGTGGGACTTAAGTGGCAACAGGTATATTATAAATATCATTATCATATCACTATATCATCATTTTATATTATCATCCTATCAGCAGCTCATCATCATCATCATCATCACCATCATCATTATCTTGCCTCATATTAGCTTCTAGAACACAAGAACTGTTTTACTTTTGTCTCTATCATCAGCACTTAGCCCACAGCAGGCACTTGATAAATTAATCATAATTACAATACTAAACTCAACAATATAAAACATCTTGCCAAAAGGTTCACAAGAGGGATTTGAGTGATATAGAAAATGTTCTCAGGAAGACATAAAATAGGTCTGATTAGTCCTTGGCATTCTGTTGTTATCCCCCACCACTGATTCCCAAGGAACCCTACACCCTGATCTTTCTCTCACCTATCTGTATTAAGCCTGAAATTCTAATTGATAATTAAGATGTGACTAAGGTGTGATCTTTCCCATGAACATTGAAAGAAAAGTGAGAGGCTGTGGTAGAAGGAATTAGAGTCAAACAAGCTAAGTCCAAATTTCAGATGTACTTCTTAGTACCCATGGGGTGGTAGACAAGTTGTTTAATGTTCCTGGGCTTCAATTTCCTCATCTATAAAATGAAATCATTGGACTAAAAATCCTCTGAGGTCCCTCCAAGTAATAAATCTATAATCCCATGATTAGTTAATAGTAGATATTAAAACTGCACTTAAAAGTTTGCAAAGCACTTGACATAAATTTTTTTCATTTGAGTCTCACAGCTATTCTGTAAGGTAGGCACTTGCACTTTTTTTTCCTTTTTTTTTGAGAGGGAATGGTAGGGCAATTAGGGTTAAGTGACTTGCCCAAGGTCACACGACTTGTAAGTGTTAAGTGTCTGAGGCTGGATTTGAATTCAGGTTCTCCTGACTCCAGGGCTAGTGCTCTACTCACTGAACCACCTAGCCACCACTGGCACTTACACGCTTTATTATTGCAAATAATCAGATGAGGAAAGTCAGACTCAGAGAGGTTAAGTGGTAAAGGTAATGGGCAAGATTCATATCTGTGTTGACATGGCATTGAGTTTGACATTCAGTCCATTCTCTCCAAGTCTAGCACTCTCTTCATATTGCCTCAGTTGTAGAGAAAACTATATGACCTGGAAGGGTAGGTGAGTCACTGAGGAAACTATCTCCTATGGTTTGCTTCCCTACCTTCTTACCCCAGGAATCTTTCACATAAAATCAATTAAATTAATATTTATTAAATGTCTACTAAGTTTGTCATTAATTCCAAGAATGTACTCATACTAATGATCAGTAGTATTATATCTTATACATGTGAGAGATTTACATCATGTGTCTGATGGATTATAAACATCAGCTAGTCAACAAATGTTGGTTTTTTAAAATTTTGTTTGTTTTTGTTAGTTTGCCTCAATGGATTGTTGCCATGTACTGCCAGTAATGGGGGACAGCCACTAGAAAGCCAAGAAGCTGTAAAATAGGATTTGTGCAATATTCATCAAATTAGCCAGGGTAGCTAAATGAGATTACATGAGGAAGGAACTAAAAATTAAAGCTAAAGAGGTGTAAGAATGGGCCAAGTTATGAAAAGTTATAGATCCTGAAGAAATTTCATATTTGATCTCAGAGATAATAGGATTCCCTTATAAAAAAGGTAAGATTGTCAGACCTATGATTTATAAAAATCACTTTGGCAACTGAATTGAATTAAAAAAAAAAATTACTGACACATAAGAATCAATTCACAAGTCAGTTGTTTCATTTCCATTATTTCTGTAAAGAAAAGAAAGCAATAATTATGTTAAATTTCAAAAATGATTCACATGATATCTAAAAGAGCTCCATATTTATATTCTTCACAGCAGCATTTGCTTTACTTACACTCTTCTTCATTTCCATGTCATTTTTTAAAGTTATAACTTGAAGAGATTATATATACATCTATGTGTATATGTGTGTGTTTGTGTGTGTGAGTGTGTAAGCGTGTGTAGATAATATTGCCTCTGGGGACACTTGCAATCATGGATAAATCACTTAACCTCTAAGTATCTGAGGCAACTTTCTGACTATATAATAGACCAGTTGCCTAAATATATGAGTGAAGGGAGTTTGAACACTGAGAGCTCCTTGAACAGATGAAAGTATAGCTCCTGAAAACATATGAATATACAAATGTACATTTATGTGTATATGAAGGAGGAAAAAAAAGAAAAAACAAAAATATTTAACCAGGAGTAGACTAAAGAGAATCTGCTAGTCTAATAAGTATTGTGAGAAAGTTCCCAAACAGATTACACCCTAAAGATAAATTAGAGATTGGGGTTCAGAGAATCTAGTCATGGATGAGTTGCTATGGACTCAGACCAAGTGAAGGTTCTAAGAAAGAATGGTTTTTATAAGATCTCTGAATCAGGATACACTACATTCTTCAAGATGAGAATTCTGTTTTTTGGGGGGGGTTGTTTTGTTTTGGGGATTTCTTTTTAGTTGTTGTCCTCCCAAGACCTTTGCATCCAACTCTTCTGACATCAGTCTAGAAGTGAAAAAAGACAAGTAAATGGAATCCAGATTTTCTTTTATTTATGAAGACTGGGAAGAGGGACAAGGGATTGTGAAATCTTTTTATAGAAATATCCTGATACCACTCTCACTCCTTGAGTGATATCTTATCCCAACCTGATGGTGTGAGAAAAATAAGAATAAAGAGACTGAGGCTAGGGAAAGGATATAGCAGGAATAGGTTTATAGAAGGGAAAGGCTTGATGGTAAGATGCATTATAGCAAGGCATAGAAAAAGTAGCATGCATAGTGGATGACAAATATTGATAAAAGCCAAGTGAACTGTTAAAATGTACAAGCAATCAAAGAAAAAGGGCCATCTCAATGATCAATGACCTTACAGTCAAGGAAAGTGAGTTACAGTCTGTAAGGGTTATGGGATTTAAAAATCTTCCATGCCCCATTGGACTTGCTGATGTAGCAGGAAGGGGTGGAGCAAGAGGAAACGGAAGCAAAACTAGAGTTCCTGTGGTGGCTGGCAGTGGTGGCGATGGCGGCAGCAGCAGCAGAGGCAGCGGCAGCGCTAAGCCCTTTTTGAGTTAGCCAGAATTTCTTCTAAGGACTCCTGCTGAGGACTGCCAGGGGCCGGAGCTTCTGGGAGCCTGCTTCCCGGACGCTGGGTGGTTGCTGTGAGTGGGGAGAGGAGGACCTTTGCCTGAGGTAGCCTGTTCTGTTTTAAAGGCTTGAAAATGTGGGTGCTTTGTACTTTATCTACCTGTGCCAATGTCATAACTACTCTGATGGCTTTCACTTTCTGGTTTTGGGACTCAGTCTTTTGGTATCTTAATAAATTTTCTAGTTTATTCCCCCATATGGCAAGCATGATGTATTTTGTGGTGGATAATTATACCAGCATATCTGTAATCTCCATAGGTATTGTGAATATGGCATTGCTGGCTGATACACAGTCCACAAAGAATGGGAAAACTGCAACAAAAATATAGTTATCTAAGACCTCTGGAAGTGAAAACAAAGTAATTTAGAGTCACTAATATGGTCAGAAAGAGTATTGGAAGAGTTAGGTGAAAAAATGTCAAAGAAATAAATACAGAGATTAGACGTCTCAAGGAAATAAAAACAACAACCAAAAATGTAAAAGTTGGAATAACAAAATGAGTTTAAGAAACACATTCAAAAACAGCAAGTTTTCTAACACAGAGAATGACAGAATCAGAATGCAAAAAATGAAGAAGGAAGAAAAGAAGGAGGTGGAGGAAGAGGAGGGAGAAGAGAAAAATTAATTGACTAAAAGAAAAAAACAAAAATATCAGAAGAACATGAGAGATATGTTGTTTTGTTGTTCAGTCAGGTCTGCCTCTGTGACCCCATGGACCATAACATGCCATGCCCTTCTATCTTCCACTGTCTCCCAAAGTCTATCCAAATTCAGGTATGTGACTTCCCTGACACTCTCTATCTCATTCTCTGCCATCCTTTTCTCTTTTTACCTTCAGTCTTTCCCAACTAATTTTCCAATGAGTTCAGTCTTCTTATTACGTGGCCAAAATATGAAAGCTTCAGCTGCTTCAGTATTTGACATCCCAATGAATAGTCTCAATTAATTTCTTTAAGTGTTGACTTATTGATCTTGCTATAGAAGGAACTCTCAAAAGTCTTCTCCACACCACAATTTGAAAGTATCTATTCCGTGACTCTCAGGTTCCCTTATAGTTCAACTCTTACAATCAAACATTATTACTGGAAAGTCATCATTCTGATTATACATATCTTTGATGGCAAGGTATTGTCTGTGCTTTTTAGCATGCTGTTCAAATGTATCATAACTTTCCTTCCAAGGAGCAAGAGTCTTTTAATTTCATAGCTTCAGTCACCATCTACAGTGATCTTTTAACCCAAGAATATAAAATCTGACAGTGCTCCCACTTCTCCTCCATCTATTTTCCAGGAAATGATAGGATCAGTTGACATGACATTTTTTATGTTAACCTTCAAGCCAGCTTTTACAAGCTCCTCTTTCATCCTCATTAAGTGGCTTCTTAATTTTTTAATTTCTGCCATCAGAGTGGTGTTATCTGCATATTTGAGATGGTTAATATATCTCCTGGCAAACTAATTCTGACTTTTGATTTACTCAGTCTGGCATTTCACATGAGGTACTCTGCTTATAAGTAAAATAAACAAAGTGACAATATATACCCTTGTCATACTCATTTTCCAATCTTAAACCAATCAGTTGCTCCATGTTCTATTCAAACTGTTGCTTCTTGACTCACATATAGGCTTCTCAGGACACAAGCAAGATGATTTTATACTCCCATTTTTTTGAGGACTTGCCATATTTTATTGTGATCCACACAATCCATGGTATTTCATGCAGTTAATAAAGCAGAAGATTTGTTGTTGTTGTTATTCCCTCCCTCCCCCCTGCCCCCCCGCCCCGGGACTCTCAATATTGGCAATTTGGTCTCTAGTTCCTCTGTCTCTTTTAAAACAAGTCTTCTCTTCTAATGATTCTTGATTCACATAGTACTAAAGCTCAGCTTGCAGAATTTGAAACGTAATCTTGCTGTTGTGTGAAATGAGAATAATTGTTCAGTAATTTGTATATTCTTAGGCCTTGCCCTTCTTCTTCTGTCTGGGATTTAAACTATTAAGTTTTCCAAATTTGCTGGCATACTGGGTACAGCACTTTAATAGCATCATCTTTTAGGATTTTAAATAGCTAAGTTACAATACTTTCACCTCCAGTAGACTTATCTACAACACATCCTGAGGTCCACTTGACTTCATTCTTCAAGGTGTCTGACAATAGATCAGTAACCACCAGGAGTGAGGAACCTGTGACCTGGAGACCACATGTGGCCTTCTAGGTCCTTGGGTGCAACCTTTTAAATGAGTCCAAATTTTACAGAATTATACTTTGATTGAGGGGTATTCTTCAGGTGCTCTATCTACTAGAACTAATCATTTAAATCTATTTATCACTCCCATTTTATATGCATGAGGTATATCATTTAGGTCATACCTAACGTACCATACAACAAAATAGTTTCCCCTACTTTCTTCAATTTAAGTCTGAATTTTACAATAAGAAGCTCATGATCTGAGCCACAGTCAGAAGGAGGTCTAGTTTACTTTATTTTTCTTGGTAGCTTACATGAAAATGTGTTTTGCATGATTACCATATGCAAAACATGTCAAATTGCTTTTTTTCTCAGTGAGAGGAAGGGGTAGTAGAAAGAGAATTTGGAACTAAAAATTTGAAAATAAAAGAATGTTAAAATTGTGTTTTATATGTAATTGGGGCAAATATTTTATTTTTTTTTTGAATCATTAAAAATAAAATCTGACAGTCTACTTCAGGTAATGATGCGGGAAAATTGTTCCTAAATACTGGATCCAGTGAGAGAATTATACAGATTGAGACAATCTACAATAAAAAGACAAATAAAATAAATAAAAAAGATTAATTAAAAGATCAAGTTCAATCACCAAGAAATATGATAGTCCAATTTCCAAATTATGTTAAGCAACACACCTTGTTGGCAGCAAGGATAAGCAAATCTTTCATGTTGCAATAATATTCTTAAGATGAAATTACTAATTTGTATAGCCTATAACACTCATCCCCTTCATCACAGAAGATAACTGAACATTCAGCAGTAATGAAAAATTTAAATTATTCCTTTAAAAAAATCAAAGGTAAGCAGGGTATTCAACCAGCATACTGACCAACAGGAACTAAATTTTTAAACATTCAGATAACAATGAAAGGCTAGGTAGAAAGAAGCATGAGTTTGGAGAAAAAAGATACCTTAGAATCCATTCCAATTATATTCTCCATTTCCCGCAGGAATGACTTTGGCCAAGAGGAATTTAGTGGTAGTGCCTGGGGTCATACAGATAGTAAGTGCCAGACACACCACTCTATTCTCCATACAAGCTTGCCTCTTAACATGGTTTTGTCTGAGTAGGGCAAGAAAAGGTCCTGAAGGCAGTCTTTTGCTCATTTTCTGAATTTCTTTTTAAATGACTCAAATTGTTTGAGAAATGTAAATTGACTAAAACAAAGAATCCTTCCTCCTTAGCAAATTAGCATTTCTAGGAATTCTTTATAGAGTTGTTTTTTCTTTGTTTTTGAAGAGGACCAATGACTTCATGGGGTGATGTCTTGATGTGTGCATGCATGAATTGGAGTTAAGTGAGGGATAGTTGCACTGAGTCCTCAGCCTCACTTTCTCTTCTAGAGGCATTGAAGTCTAGTAGCAAAACAAAAGTAAACACAACTTGTGTCAAGACAACCCATGGTGTAATGGATGACCTGAGCATCTAGGGGTATATGAGATATTTGGGGAGGACTAGAACCTTTGGTGTGAGGACTTGTGAAGTCCTTTGCTTATCCACATTTGGTATCTACCTGGCACTCAACTCTTACCTATGACTCCAAGAAACTGTATCATGAACAGCAACAACACCCCATTAAACCTTCTTGGTAGATGGATAAATCAGTTTAGGGAAAACCAACGGGTATAAAATCTATTGATTAGTTAGCAGGAGGGGAGTTGGGAGGTAGGGAGGAGGGTGTGGGTATCTACCCCAAATTCTGAAGACTTCCTCCCTGAAGAACGGAAAGATAAGAACAATTTGTTGCATTGGCCATGAAGGCAGCTAAAATAGGTACTGTGGAGCACTTAGAACTTAGTCAGACATCCTTATAGAGTATCCTTAAAGATGTATAACTGTAATAATAATGGAATTTAAAGATCCCCCTGTAATGGCTGGGTTTTTGTATTGATTGTGTTAAAACCCAGAGCTTGTGAATCCCACTTGTGGGATGGACTTGTTAACGTGAAAAGAGAGTGCTGAACTGGTAGGAGCCGGTGACATAAATTTAGAAAGACACAAGCAAAGAGAGAGGCAGAAGAACTTTTTGGGAAGCAGCATCTTGGAGGCAGAGAGAGACAGAGAGGATTGCTAAGGGTTAGTTTGAATTGCCCAGGACTTTTGAGAGCTGCCACCCAGAGCTGCCAAGGACTGAGGAGACATGGCTGTTATGCTGGTACTTTGTCTGTCTGTTTTGATGTTGTTTTGCCAGATTTGTCCACTGGTAAAAGACTGTCCTGTTGTTGCCAAGGTTCTGGAGCCTTGATGTTGGTTCAGAGCTCCTGAGACTGTTCTGGAGACAGAGTGAATTAATGAAGACACTGGCAGTGTATCTTGTGGCCTTGCTAAGCTTTGTCTCCCCAGGAACAAAGATTGGTGAGAACTTGCCTCGGGTCAAGATGAAGAAAAGACCTCTCTTTGGGTATTAAATACTGTGCTTAAGCTTGTTGTAACTCTGGGGTAGATGGCCTATTCAGTTGTAATCTAAGGGTGAGGAACTTTTGACTTTTTGTGCTCTGTGATTGGACAAATGAATGTAATTATGATTGGAAACTAATCTGCATTTGAGAAGAGGGGCTTTGTTATTGACTAAATGAATGTAAAGCCTAGGGGTGGAGAAGTATTAAGAAGAGGGACTTTGTGATTGATTAAATGAATGGAATGTCCAAGGGTGGGGTAGTACTTGATTGAATTACACTTGATAAAGGCTGTATTTTGAATTATGCTATATTTTGATTCTCTCTGTTCTTAATTTGTCACTGAATAAAATGGAGAGCACCTATGCTGGTATTTTGAACCTTGGGAAGTTGTCTTTTCTTGGCATTACATTATCCAAGTCCTCTGCAACAACAGCACTGTCTTTCACCAGTGGACAAATCTGACAAAAGAACATCAAAACAGACAGAAAGGGGTGGCCAAGTAGCACAGCAAGTGAGAGCACTGGCTCCAGTGTCAGGATGACCTGGAGATTGAAGCCTATGCTCAGACACTTAGCACCTGCCCAGAAACACCTGGCCATGTAACCTT
>NW_027185764.1:36429294-36544811 GCF_028583685.1 Petaurus breviceps papuanus | reverse complement strand
GGTTTTTGTATTGATTGTGTTAAAACCCAGAGCTTGTGAATCCCACTTGTGGGATGGACTTGTTAACGTGAAAAGAGAGTGCTGAACTGGTAGGAGCCGGTGACATAAATTTAGTGAGACACAAGCAAAGAGAGAGGCAGAAGAACTTTTTGGGAAGCAGCATCTTGGAGGCAGAGAGAGACATAGAGGATTGCTAAGGGCTAGTTTGAATTGCCCAGGACTTTTGAGAGCTGCCACCCAGAGCTGCCAAGGACTGAGAAGACATGGCTGTTATGCTGGTACTTTGTCTGTCTGTTTTGATGTTGTTTTGCCAGACTTGTCCACTGGTGAAAGACAGTCCTGTTGTTGCCAAGGTTCTGGAGCCTTGATGTTGGTTCAGAGCTCCTGAGACTGTTCTGGAGACAGAGTGAATTAATGAAGACACTGGCAATGTATCTTGTGGCCTTGCTAAGCTTTGTCTCCCCAGGAACAAAGATTGGTGAGAACTTGCCTCGGATCAAGATGAAGAAAAGACCTCTCTTTGGGTATTAAATACTGTGCTTAAGCTTGTTGTAACTCTGGGGTAGATGGCCTATTCAGTTGTAATCTAAGGGTGAGGAACTTTTGACTTTTTGTGCTCTGTGATTGGACAAATGAATGTAATTATGATTGGAAACTAATCTCCATTTGAGAAGAGGGGCTTTGTTATTGACTAAATGAATGTAAAGCCTAGGGGTGGAGAAGTATTAAAAAGAGGGACTTTGTGATTGATTAAATGAATGGAATGTCCAAGGGTGGGGTAGTACTTGATTGAATTACACTTGATAAAGGCTGTATTTTGAATTATGCTATATTTTGATTCTCTCTGTTCTTAATTTGTCACTGAATAAAATGGAGAGCACCTATGCTGGTATTTTGAACCTTGGGAAGTTGTCTTTTCTTGGCATTATATTATCCAAGTCCTCTGCAACAACAGCACTGTCTTTCACCAGTGGACAAATCTGACAAAAGAACATCAAAACAGACAGACAGGGGTGGCCAAGTAGCACAGCAAGTGAGAGCACTGGCTCCAGTGTCAGGATGACCTGGAGATTGAAGCCTATGCTCAGACACTTAGCACCTGCCCAGAAACACCTGGCCATGTAACCTTGAGCAAGTTACTTAACCCCAATTGCTTAGGGGCAGCCAGGTAGCTCAGCAAGTAAGAGCACCAGCTCCAGTGTTGGGATGACCTGGAGATCGAATCCTGGGCTCAAACACTCAGCACCAGACCCAGAAATAACTGGCTGTGTAACCTTGAGAAAGTTACTTCACCCCAATTGCTTAAAAAAAACAGACAGACAAAGTACCAGTATAATAGCCATGTCTCCTCAGTCCTTGGCAGCTCTCAAAAGTCCTGGGCAATTCAAACTGGCCCTCAGCAATCCTCTCCGTCTCTCTCTTCCTCCAAGATGCTGCTTCAAAAAAGTTCTTCTGCCTCTCTCTTTGCTTGTGTCTCTCTAAATTTATGTCACTGGCTCCTCCCAGTTCAGCACTCTCTTTTCACATCAACAAATCCATTCCACAAGTGGGATTCATGGGATCTGGGTTTTAACACAATCAATCTAAAAACCAAGCCAATACAGGGGGATCTTTAAATTCCATTACTATTACATTAACAAAAAGCATGGAATGGAAACATTCGTTGAAAAGGAATATAGACAATTAATGCTGCTGAATTTAAAAGAAAGAATGGTTTGTCAGCATGAATGAAGATCTGATACCACATCCTTATCTGAGCTAGAAAAGGAAAGGATGAAAAAAGAAAAAAAAAACAGAATGAAAGGAAAGGAGGAGTAGTCAGTGAAAGACCTGTGCACCTCAATTTAAAATATGGAAAGTATTTTTTAAATTTCAATTTCTTTATTTACTTTTAGTTTACAACATTCAGTTTCACAATACCTTGAGTTTCAAGTTTTCTCCCTCTCCCTCTCCTCCCTTAACCGCCCCACCCCTCCATGGTAGCATGCAATCAAATATAGTTTCTACAAATACCTTCACATTAAACCCTAGTGAAGCTGTGAAGAAGCATTATAATCAAGGGAGTGAACAATGAGAAAGAAGGGACAAAACAATACAAAACCCAAAAGAGTGAGAGCAAGTAGTTTGCTTCAATCTGCATTCAGACTCTGTAGTTCTTTCTCTGGATATGGCTATCCCTTTCCATCACGAGTCTTTCGGAGTTGTCTTCTGCCCTTGTATTGATGGGAAGATCAATGTGTTTGTAATTATGTTCAAAGTTCTCCTGGTTCTGCTCTCCTCACTCATCATCAGCTTATATAAGTCTCTCCAGGTTATTATGAAGTTCGTCTGCTCCTCGTTTCTTAGAGTACAATACATTCATAAACCACAACTTGTTTAACCATTCCCCAGTTGATGGCCATCCCCTTGATTTCCAATTGTTTGCCACAGCAAAAAGAGCTGCTATAAAGATTTTTTTACATATGGATCATTTTCCCACTTGTATGATCTCTTTGGGATACAGTCCTAGAAGTGGTATTGGTGGGCCAAAGGGTTATGCACATTTTTTATAGCCCTTTGGGCACAGAGGAACTCTTTTTAAGTGAGTATCATATTAGAGCTCCTGATTAACTGACATTGTTGTATGAAATATGTTTATGGGCTCCTTGGAATGTGCATAACCAAACATATAATCATCTATTTTAGGGACTCTTTAGATAATCTTAATCACAGTTCCTTTCTGCCTCACTCACTAGTGAAAAGCTTGATGGAATAGTGTAAGGGTTATGGGATTTGAAGATCTTCCATGCCCTATTGGATTTGCTGATGTAGCAGGAAGGGGAGGAGCAAGAGGAAGTGGAAGCCAAGCTAGAGTTCCTGCAGTGGCTAGCAGTGGGGGCGAAGGCGGCAGCAGCAACAGAGGCAGCGGCAGTGGCAGTGGCAGTGGCAGCGTGAATCCCTTTTTGAGTCAGCCAGAATTTCTGCTAAGGACTCCTGCTGAGGACTGCCAGGGGCCAGAACTGCTGGGAGCATGTTTCCTGGATGCTGGGTGGTTGCTGTGAGTGAGGAGAGGAGGACCTTTGCCTGAGGTAGCCTGTTCTGTTTTAAAGGCTTGAGAATGTGGGTGCTTTCTACTTTATCTACCTGTGCCAATGTCATAACTACTCTGATGCCTTTCACTTTCTGGTTTTGGGACTCAGTCTTTTGGTATTTTAATAAATTTTCTAGCTTATTCCCCCATATAGCAAGCCTGATGTATTTTGTGATGGATAATTACATCAACATATCTGTAATTTCCATAGGCATTGTGAATATGGCATTGTTGATACAAATAGACAGGCCTGAAAGAAGCAGTTGCAGTGCTAACCCAACATGCATTTACATGTTCTTTCTGAATATGCCAATTTTCTAGCACATCCAAAAGGATGCAATAGGATGGAAACAGTAATCTTCATGTGAAGAGCAATCCTTCTTCTGCAGGATCGTCTGCATTGATGTGGTCCTATGAGGTTGGAGAAGCAATGATGGAGGCATCAGCATTTTCCCCCCTTTGATTCCTTCTAAAGAGATGAAAAGAAAGGAATCCTGGGGGGCGGAGTCAAGATGGCAGAGTAGAAGCATGAAGTCCGAGAGGCTCCGGCTTCCACCTTCCCCAATCAATGTAAAAAGGGGACTCTTAACAAAATTTGGAGCTGCAGAACCACAAAATAACAAAGAGAAGCTAATCTCTTGCTGAGGACAGCCCAGGAGGCTGGCAGAAATTGGCCAGGGCAGCACTCTGGGAGCCGAGCCCAGACCTGCGTGAGCTGGTGGTTTTAGCCCGAGGGCAGGCTTGACCAGCCACCAGCCAGAGGGACTTCAGATAAGCAGCTTCTGTGGCTGTTTCCAGAATTACCAACACATAGATGTGAAGGACAAAGTGAGAGGTCAGTGAAGTCTGGACTTTGAGTCACGGTAAGTGGGAGCGCATTGGCTTTTGACCCTGGGGCGAGAAGCTGCTGAGTCACTGGCACAGCCACTGCCCTGTGGCAGCTTCAGCTCCTGGCATGCAGAGTGTAGGGGGACCAAGCGACCAGTCTGAGGGGCAATCAATCTTGCATTAACCTGCTTGGATCTGGATTGCAGTCTAGGGTGGAGGCCCTGGGATGTGACCAGCTTGCCGGAGAGTATGGAGGCATCAAAGAGGGCACCCATCTAATACCTCCGGCAGCTAAGGAAACCCCAGAATTTGCGATGAAAGCTCCCCTCTATGGTGGTAGAGTCCTACTGTGGCAAAAAGGCCAGGGGTTAAGTGACTGAGGGTGACATGACCCGGCAAAGTAACAAAGCAGACAGAAGATTCCAGTATTAGACTCCTATTTTGGGGACAAAAAGGAGCAAAGCATGGAATAGGAGGAAGACAGTGAAGTCAGAACTCCTGCACCAAAAGCTTCAAAGGAAAATACCAGCTGCTTATAGGCCATAGAGGACCTTAAAAATCACATAAGAGAAATAGAGGAAAAATTGGGAAGAGAAATGAGAATGGTACAAGAAAATTATGAAATGAGAGTCAAGAACCTGACTGAGGAAAAGTATACCTTACAAAATGGACTAACTCAATTGGCAAAAGAGGCTCAAAAAGGCAATGAGGAGAAGAATGCCTTCAAAAGATAAATTTGCCAGATGGAAAAACAATCTCAAAAGCTCACCGAGGAGAATCGTTCCTTCAGAATTAGATTGGAGCAAATGGAAGCTAATGATTTTGTGAGAAATCAAGATGCTGTTAAACAGATCCAAACAAATGAAAGAATAGAAGGTAATATGAAATATCCCATGGGAAAAACCACTTGCCTGGAAAGTAGATCCAGGAGAGATAATTGAAAAATTACTGGACTACATGAAAGTCATAATCAAAGTAAGAACCTAGAAATCATCTTCCAGGAAGTTCTCAAAGAAAACTGCCCTGATGTTTTAGAACCAGAGGGCAAAATAGAGGTTGAAAGAATTCACCGATCACCTCCTGAAAAAGATCCCCCCCCAAAAACTCTTAGTAATATTATATCCAGGTTCCGGAATGCCCAGATTAAGGAGAGAATATTACAAGCAGCCAGGAAGAAACAATTTGAATATTGTGGAAACACAATCAGGATAACCCAGGATCTGGAAGCTTCTACACTGAGGGATCGAAGGGCTTGGAATATGATATTCCAGAGGTCAAAGGAGCTGGGATTAAAACCAAAAATCACCTACCCAGCAAAACTGAGTATCATGTTTCAGGGAAAAATATGGCCGTTTAGTGGAATAGAGGACTTTCAAGCATTCTTGCTGAAAAAAAAAAGAGTTGAATAGAAAATCTGACATTCAGATACAAGAAGCAAGAGAAGCCTGAGAAGGTAAACAGGGAAAAGGAATCATAAGGAACTTACCAAAGTTGAACTATTAACATTCTTACATGGAAAAACCGTAATTGTAACTGAAGAAACTTTTGTCAGTATGAAAATAGTTGAAGGGAATAGAAAAAAAAAAAGAAACCCCAGAATAAAACTCCTAGAAATGTCAAAATCAAAATCCAGAACTCTCAGATCAAAGAAAATATAATATAAGCAGCCAGAACAAAATAATTAAAATAATAAGGAACCACAGTGAGGATCACACATAATTTAGCACCCATCACAATAAAAGAGAAGAGAACTTAGAGTATGATATTCTAGAAAGCAAAGGATATAGACTTATAGCCAAGAATAATTTACTCATCAAAGCTGAGCATAATACTACAAGGGGGGAAATGGACCTATAATGAAATAAAGGATTTACATACATTAATAATGGAAAGCTTTCTAAAAACTTTTAACTTTAAAGACAAGAGTGTAGAGAAATATAAAACTATGAATATAAATGAACAATGACAGTTGACTAAACAAGGATAACTTCTTATTCTCTTATACAAATTAGAACCACTTCTATCTTGCCCAGGTTAGTACTCAGACCTCATTGAGATAACATAGGCCTCACATACTCGACAGAGGCTCTGCAAAATGGGAATTTAAGAAATTGAAAACTTCTGACCAAAAAAAAATTTGAAAGGAATCTTGTCAGTCTCCTACTTTACACATGCATATACCATTTTCATGTCCAGATGCCAGAGTGCTGATCTATTGCCATGTAGAAAGCAACATTTAGCTATAGTAGAGAAAGGCATGAGAGGAGAAAAAGAGAAGAATTTCTCTTATACAGAGCTCTGCCTTCCCTGATTCTTTTTAAAAAAATTATTTTTGATTTGAATGGTTTCAAACCTGGGAATCCATCCTATCAGTTATATTCAAGGCAAAATAAAGGATGAAACTTAGGCTCTTTTCAAATGTAATCGAATCTATTTACCTGACAGCTGTCTTGGTTATTTAACAGATAGACATTTAGGATATAAGCAATGATTTTTTCCTAGCTAATCAAATTAATGTCTCTAATTTTTCAAAAGGAAATTGATTTCTTCTAAGGCCAATCTAAAGAGAGCTCATTCAGTCCAAAAGGAAATCATGTGCATTGAGGAAGGTGAAGAAGATAAGCTGGTGGCATGTTCAGACAGAACTCTTTATAATATCTATTTTTTTTCATAAATTAACTCTCTGACATTGTGTCTGCCAAGGCAGTGAATGGGGCAAATTGCTACTTAATGGCACAAAAATTCAAATATGCATGTAAGGAAAGTATCAGGCACCACGGTAACTCATATTCCATGTGCTGGAAACCCCTTATTACAAATAACCTCTCACTATACTCAGGAGAACACTTGATTCAATGAAAGCTTCTTTGAAATGACTGGCAAATTAATTTTGAAACTTGTAGATATAAAAAAGAGGCAACCCTGGGAAGAATAGCAAAGTGATTAAGTCTGTAATTTATTTTACTCCTGCTCAATTATGCTTAAAAAATAGATAAGTTTCTTTTACAGTAGCTGCTATGGGTTATATCAGCATATTTCTACATATATCAATTCTAATTACCTTTCTAAGTAATTAATATAGATAATCTATCATTGCATATGGCAACATGTGTTAAAGTGTATTTTGTTAAATGAATATTATGAATATTCATGTCATGTTCAGTACAATCAAGAAAGATAAGGATGAAAAATGATTTTTTTTTCAAATAAAGATGGTTATTGTGCAATTTCTGTACCTTTACAAAAAAAGTCATTTGGGAATATGTGTATATGTGTTTGAAACTATATTTTTCATTGGTGTAATGGACTGGTGATAAAACATGTTCTACCAATTCAGATGGTCAATTATTTTGCAAATCACATTTTTAGAGAGTTTCCTAGATTGCTGAAGTTTCAAGTAACTTGCCCAGAGTCACATAATCAAGTTGAAATGTTACTGAATCTAAGGCTGATACTGTGATATCAGAGTATACTATATATACTAACAGTATATATATGATAGATAGACAGACAGACAGACAGACAGACAGACAGACAGATAGATAGATAGATAGATAGATAGATGTATGGATGGATATATAGATGTCACTTACTTTACATCTACAGAGCCATACTAGCTTTTTTAAAAATTAATTTTCCTGTCATTTCAAAGAATCTTTTACAGAATTGAACATTTGCCTGAGTACAATGAGAGCTTACTTATTATATGTTTCCCAGTACATGAAACACACACACACACATACACACACCATAGGATGTGTTTATTACATTCACATTTTGGTACATATACATGTGTGTATGCACTTATACATGTATGTGTGTTTTTGTATATACTTGTATGTTTTGTTGAACTATACTATAAATCCTCATATACATATGTGAAAATATGCTTAAGAATTACAGCTAATAGGCAATGTTGGAGGTGTTGTGGAAAGACAGGTATATAAGTACCTTGTTAGAACTATGAATCAATGCAGTCATTTTGTCAAACATGTTGGAACTATGCAAATAAAGTGACCAAAGTACTTGTGCCATTAGACCTATGCATTCCACTACTAGGCTTATACCTTAAGGAGGTTATTGATAAGAAAAAAGTCCCCATATACAACAATATATTTAATCAACATTTGGTGGGAGCAGAGAATACAAAACAAAGTAGACATCCATTGTTTGAGTCAATGGGTGAACGGACTGTGGTACATGAATGCAGTATAATTTTATTTTGCTTTAAGAAATTATGAATATGATGAACACAAAGAAGGATAGAGGAAATTGCATATTCTGTTGCAGAGTAAAAGAAGCTGAACTAACAAAACAAAGTACACAACTACAGCAAATGTAAATGAAATACAACCAAAAACCATTCAAAACTAAGTTTCAAAATTGCAAAGAACAAAGTGTGGAGAATTGCAAACAAAGAGAAATGAGAAGATACACGCATCACACTCCTTTGCAGAGATGGAAAGTCCTGGGGTATGGTGTAGTGTACATATTTCTAGTCTTTTTCAATGTACCATTTAATTTTGTCGACTTTTTTTTTCTCTTTCTATTTAAAAAAATGTTTTGTATATAGTATGGCTCTAAGATACTAGGGAAAATATTGTTGATATAAAAAAACGATATATATATTTATATTTTAAACAAACAAGGAGTTCCTGGTGAACTCAAGAACACTCACTCTTTCTTTCTAAGAGGGCACTCTCAAATCTTGATCCATACATAGAATTAGACCAAGGGAAAGCCTAATGTGTGGGCTAAAGTTTTTCTTTCTTACATCCTTTAGGTCATTAAATTCTTACCCCATATCTCAAAAACCATTTACTTAAAGCTTGGACATTGGCTCATATATGGCACCCAAAAGGGGGTAATAAAAAGGTACTCAGTGTGCATTATGAATTATGAGTCGGGCAGGTTTTTTTTTTTTTTCCGTTCACAAAGTACTAAACATAGAATTCTCATAAACACTCCTTTTTAGAAGTACTCGGTACAGGATGCACTGCCTTCATATATCCACTGTTGTTACCTCCCTGCATGCCCTTAGCCCCCACCAGGGACTTTATACTTAAAACCCTTTAGAACACAGAACTGTTTTCCAGACAACCTCAATCAGTCTTGTTACACTTTATCTTACTTCTCTTCTGTCTTCTCAAAGTCCGAGTGTACTGGCCAGGCAGTCCAGCCTTTGGTTTCTTCCTGTTGCATGCATTTAACTTCACAATGTATAAACGTCTCCTGCCACCAATTAGTTTCATCAGATTGACCCAGGACCTCCACACCTCTTGAGCTCACAAGGTTGCCTCCGATTCTAGATAAAGGTTATCATGAGGTAACTAACTGTCTATTATCTTTTTCAGAAAAGGAAACACAAAGTAGAAAAGTCAATCTTAGGTCCAGGCTCCCCTCCTTAATTTCCTTTGCTCTATTTTCCACATAGGCATAGTCAACATAAAATATCTAGGGTAGGAGAAAAGGTATCACCAATCCTCAAAACTTTCACAGTAAGTCTAGTAAAAGAGCTATTTGCTATGTGATCAAAGGAAGAGAGGTCCATGTCCAAAGACATGCCCTTTTAAAAGTTCATTGAATCATCGGTTCTTCTCAGTGGCCAATAATGGGAATGCTTCAACATCTTAAAATGAAGGAGTCTTTTTCACAGAATCACACATGACAAGCAGTCAGACAAGCTTTGTCATTCCTAAAACATCCAAGTGCTGGCTAGCACACATTGTTGCCCAGAGTCAGTAAGGGCACTTGTGCACACACTCTGCTCAATCCTCAGTTATAGATAGCAGCATGCATGGAAAAGGTCTGGGCATGAAAGTCACTTGTAAGTAGTAGGATAAAGTAATGATATCCTGTCCTTTGAACTCACATATCAATTGAGTGCAGTAATAGGTATGGAAGCCCCCGGGGGGAAATAAAATTGCTGCTTTAAATGAACTCTCTGCTGCAGATAAACTGGTGTTCTCTTAGGCCCCCGAACATATTCTGTGCTATCCTACCACCTTGCTTTTGTAGGCAAAATTGTTCCTCTCTCAAATATTAGCCTTTTTCCTCCTTCTCCACCTCTAAATCCTAAATAGTCTTTAAGACTCAAGGTAGCTATGTGACACATTGGATAGAGTGCTGAGCCTAGAATCAGGAAAACTCATCTTCCTGAGGTCAAATCTGGCCTCAGACACTTACTAGCTGTGTGACCCTGGGCAAGTCACTTAATCCTATTTGCCTCAGTTTCCTTATTTGTAAAATGAGTTAGGAAGGAAAACGGTTATTTCACTCCAATATTTTTGCTAAGAAAACTTTAAATGGGGTTACAAAGAGTCAGATACAACTGAAAAAAAGACTAAATAAAAGAAGTCCTCAGCATCCGGGAATTTGTCCTTCCAATCTCTGAGCATGTATAATAATGATAGTTTCTATGAGATCTATTGACCTTAAAAAATTTACATCTTTGGATTGTGATTAACTCTTTCATGTGTACATGATTCATTTACCTAACTACCATGTTAAGCTCCCTAATCAACAGAACAATTGTTTGACACTTCTTTTTTACATTTGAGTATTCTCTATGTAGCTCTGAACCCACTCTAGGAACACAATGGGCACTTGTTAAATTGAATTGAATATTTAATCAGTGGTAGACAATCAAAGGATAGCAGACCTTTATGAAAAATAAACAAAGCAACCACAACCACAACCACAATAACAACAACCATGATGCAACATGAGTAGAAGGAAAAATGTATATTGATGCCAGACTGCACTTATATCTATATTAGCCAGGTGAATTGGAGAGCTGGATATCACATTGATTTGTATATGGGTTGCTCTCCCCACTCTCTCCCACCAAAGAATCTAGACATCTAAAATAAAATATCTTTGAAAGGCAAATATGAGTAAGTAGATAGATCTCAAAACATAGAATCATTTATAGGCCTCACTCGGGTTTTATACAACCTAGATTTGAGGGAAAGGAAGTAATGCCAATATTAAGTCCAATGTAGTCATTATCTGTTGATTCTAGTCAATGTTTGTAGTATCCTAGATAACTCAAGACCCAAAGTCTTTCTAGCTGCAGATTCTATTGTGTGACAGAACTAGGGTTCTCTGGTGTCCTTGGTGTCATGGGATAGGCCTGATTTCTTAAAAACAGTTGCACTCCTTTTATCTTAAGGCACAAGAGTTATTCTGTATAGTCTGAGCATAACTACCAATAATTGTAAGCTATTTTTTTTTCTCTCCAGAAGAATTCTGGCCAAAAAAAAGGACACCCTCGGGGCTCATTCCCTATCTACATCTATGAGCTATTGCTTTACTTGGGCTAAATCAGGAAATGGAGCTCAGTATTAATTAATATTTTAACCTGGTCTAAGGGCATATTTCAAACATTAATACCAGTATTTTTAATAGTTTTTCATTCACATGTCAACTCTTTTCAGATACTCTTCCATATTTCCAATCCCCAAGGACAAAAATATATTTTGCTAAAGGGAAGCAGCTGCTATTTAGATTCATTATACCCAATTCCATTATTCCTCTTCTTCTCATCTTTCCCACTCATCACTGATGAATATGAGGATAAATTCTAACTTTACCTTTTATTTCTGTTGTGACCTTGAAGAAATCATTGGATTTTTCTAGGTCTCCATTGTAGAATTAGTAGGTGGCACTATATGACCTTCAAGGTCTGCTTCCAGCTCTGATCCTATTACTATGCACATGCATTAGGTCAACCAATTAATATGTATGGTAATAGAATTCCTCAATTAGCCTCTTTCATTTCAGACCACACAAATACAGACATTTTATCACTATAGTTGACAAGTCTGGTGCATAGGATCCCTTTCATACAGTTTGAAAAGATTAGTTGGCCAAGTAGATAGCTATGGCCAATGGCAGATAGAAGATTCTCCAGTCAATGCTCCCTCTGAGATATTCCATCCTTAAGACTCTATCACAAATCATTTTGGGTTTCAAAGTTCCAAATCTTAAAGAAATAAATCCCAGGGATTTATAATTCCTTGTACATATAGACAATGAGAGATAGAAAAACCTGCCCTCTCCCCCTCCCCTTAGCCCATACACAAATGCATACATGCCATGTACTGCTCCCTAGATCCATGGTATGCCAATCATCTCAACAAAACAAACAAAAATTAGTCGGTATAATTAATGAGTGGGTCAGCATTGTGCTTGACTCTGAAGTTACTTTGAATACCTGTTTCTAAAAGGTAAGTCTGTGGAATAACTTGAGAAAGTTTGTACCTGTGCCCCATATCTACTTCTCAATATCTACATGAATGGAGGCATGCCAACATCCTTCCTATGTTGTCCTATATTAGGGGTGGCTGCTCTTTTTGCTTATATTTCATCAAAGAAAACATTTGCCTTCCATGTACCAATTTTTCCTTATCTGCTTTGTTGCTGATAAATTTCCCACTCTACTGATTTTCATTTTTCCTGTCTTTCCCTTTCTTTCTTTGCCACAAGGGAAAAGAAGCCCCATGCTTTGCTCACTACATTATATTTAGGATCCTCAACCTGATACTTTCTCTTCTCTGATATATATATATATATATATATATATATATAGATAGATATAGATATATATATGTACACACACACGTGTGTGTGTGTGTTTATTCTGTCTGTCTCTCTGCACAACAAATGGATATGGGTAGAGTGTAAAACAAGGATGGGGAACCTGAAAGCTTGAGTTCACATGTGACCCTCTAAGACCTCAAGTGCAGTACTTTGACTGAATCCAAACTTCCCAGAATAAATCCCCTTAATAAAAGGATTTATTCTATATATTTATTCTATAAAACTTGGAGCCACTCAAAAGGCAGGACTGAAGGACCTGGAAGGCCACATGTGACATCAAGGCTGCAGATTTTCCATTCTTGGAAGAGATTTAAGACAGAACCGTTAGGATAACTTTCCTAAACCAAGAAGCAAAGCTCAGCTGTGGAAGCTCACATTCTTTTCATAGTCTCACATATAATGCTGGGGCTGACTGAGAAGTGGCTTTACCTTCGTATTTTGGAAGAGGAGGCTATCCAGGGCAAATATATGTGGCAAATTTTGATGATTTACAATCTCAGAAGCAAGCACAGTCAAAAGAATAGAACAAGGCTTCAAAATTATTTTCAAGATTAGAGCAGCTGCTAATCTTGTGACATGCTCATCCCTGCCCACCCTTTCTATCTTCACTATAAGAAAAATATCTTGGGGTGGCCAGGTGGTGCAGTGAACAGAGCACTGGCCCTGGAGTCAGAAAGACCTAAGTTCAAATCCAGCCTCAGACATTTAACACTTACTAGCCATGTGACCTTAGGCAAGTCAACCCCAATTGCCTTGCCTTCACCCCTCCAAAAAGCAAAAAAAAAAAAGAAAATCATTTTGCAACTTATAGCACAGTACAAGACTTTATAGTTCAAGACTTTCCCAGGTATACACACAACACAGGAGAGACAAAAACACAAATATAAGAGAAAACTACATAATAACATTCCTCAGGGGCAGGATGCTTAGCCACAGAGAAGTATCCCCTTAGCTCCTTTGCTTTCCCTCCTTCCAATAATATGAGCTCTACTTTTACTGCAATAAAGGCCAGTCTAGGAACACAGACTGGACTCTGACTCTTTTTATACTTGCCTTTAACAAAAGTTCTTAAACTGGCGATCTTGTTGGTGTGTGTGTGTCTGTCTGTCTGTCCATACATATTTAATATATATTTCATATATGTATATATTTAATACGGATTTAAAACAATATTTTTTTTGTATCTTATTTTAAAACATAATCTATGGTGTCAGGCTTCACCAGACTGTCAAAGGGGTCAATTATACAAAAAGGTTAAGGATATCTGGTCTAGAGGCAACCTTAAAATCCAATGGAGGTTAATGCTTTAATTGGAGTTACTGGCTATGGTTGCTACTGTGTGGGACAGAGACCACTACCAAAAATCAATACAAAGATTAGATACATGAAAGCAGAAATTAGTTTATTGCTTTCTCATGAGAAAGGGTACTCCCCCTCATTGCTCTAATGGCACTGGCCAGGGAAGTACAAATTGATTCTGGAAAGCAAGGTCCTTTTATACCCTAATGAAAGCCCCTCCCTTCCCTAACCCCCTTCCCCTTATTCCATTGACTGGGTTTCAGGGGGCACAATCTATTCACGTGAAACTTCCCCAGCAACAAAGAACAAAGGGCAAGAGAAGGTGGGAGTTTGCAAGCAGGAAGTTTTGCAAGAGTTTGCAAGAGTGTACAGTTTAGGTTGTGTTGCAAAGTGTGGTTTTAACTACAGATGTTATTCTGTAAGGGAGTAAACTGTGATTCAATAATATATAATACAATAATAACTATTAGCCCTTTTGAGGAGGCTTCATTTCTGAGAAATCATCCCTCATACTACCTTCCTTCTCTCCCAGGTAAACTACCCGGTCTCCCAGATGGTAGTAACAGGAGGTCACAGGAGGAAGCCCTTATCTCAAATTCTCAATTTGACAAGAAGTATTAGGTGATTGATGCTTGGGTGGGGAGAGAAAGGAGTGTTTGTCAAAGATTATTCAAATAATTGAAACCCAGTATGAATGAAAGGATAAAAGACCATCTTGGTGTCTCAGCATAGGACCTTGGAGATGATTCCATCTGGTGTTGAAACCTCTCATTTTACAGATGAGAGCACTGAGACCAAGTTATATACACAATATACATTTTTATAATGATTTTCCTGAGAGCAAAGATATGTGTAGAAACTAAAATCTACATAATTTTAATGTGTTCTTTCCCTTGTGATTTCAATTTAAGTACTATACTAAGCCATTAGGCAGTCTCAAAGAAATATGCTCCCCAAATCTGTGGGAACAATGTCTCTTATTTATCTTTTTTATGACCTACCATGTTCCAAAGAACTAAATTGAAATCAGATAGGAAATTGAATGTTGCTGCATGTTAATTTCAGTGAAGACCTTAGAACATATCTTCAGGATGGGGTTAAACTATGATAGTGTATTTGTACTAAACATAAAAATCATCTATGCTTCCTGTATTTTCAAGTTCAAGGATTTTATCGATGATTTATTATTTTTGAAATAAATTTTGCCTAATTGAAGGCCCTTCTTGCTGGATGTGTTGGATGAAAATAGTCCTCTACAAAGCCTAGAGTCATTCTCCATTCCTTTTCCCCAACCCTTAGTCTCCCATATTACAAGTTACTAAGGTTGCAGTTGCCTAGTAAATAGTGAACCCCTTGAGAACAAAACCAGTCCTAATGAGAAGGTCATGCAAGTGACCTTGCTCAGACAGTAGCAGAACCATCCTCTTCTCTTGTCTCAGACTAAATCTCTAAAATTAACAGGCAAAGCTATATGCCTATTCTGTTGTGAGGGGAAGAAGATTTTTCTCCCTCCCTTTGAATGTCAATAGAAAAAAAAGATTTTTTTCTTTAAAACTACTTCAAAATTACTTCATCTTTTTAACTACCCTGTTGTTCTTGTCTGTTTCTTTTCGCTGCTTTTCATTAGAATGCTCTGCCTGCTCCCCCAGCAGCCAGTTTTCTAATTGCCTTTTAAGTGTGTTTGGTTTGCCTCAGATCTCTGCAGGAATACCACAACACATTTTGAGATTAGAAGATCATCCAGGGCTTTCTAAGTGGAGATGATCAGTTTGAAGAGACACAATGCTGACCTCCACCATTTGATTGTTCAGTCAAGGTTTTCCCTCCCCCTCCCTAATAAATGCTAAATCAACCATTTGCAAAGAGAGGGACAAACTAGGAAGCCTGCAAAACAGGAGAGAATGGAGCATCTGGGGATGAAGGTTAGAGGCATGGAGAGATTACTACAGAAATCTTGTCAGGCTATGGGAAGCAACATATTTCTTAAATATAGAAAAAAAATAGAAAAAAAGCTGCTGAAACATAACAATTAGCAGAGCAAAGATGGAGAAGAGAAGCCAGAAAGTTGCCTGAGCTCTCCCCAGTTTCCTTTAGAAACAATGTTAAACTAAGCCTCTAAAAGAATTCTGGAATGACAGAATCCACAAAAAGGCAGAGTGATTATCCAGCCCAACATCCCTTAGAAGGATTTCAGGGAAGGTCTACCTCACTTGGATAAAAGGGGAAAACAAACAAGTGCAGTTGGTGTCTGGGCAAGAAAATGGGAGGCTCTTAGCCACAGCACAGATCAACAACTGAGACCCAGATATTCTGGTTCAGCAGGTCAGTGGCACAGCAGGACAACTGTGAGGCATCCAGCACAAGTACAGAAGGCAAAATGCCAGCCCTAGAACCCAGAGGACAACAGCGACACCTAGGCTGGGCCACCATAGCACAGTGGGCAAGCTGCCAGTCCCAGAGGCCCTAAACACAGAAAGTGACCAGGCCTCTGGCCCTCAGTGCAAGAATCTTGGGATAGTGCCCCCTGTGCCCCAGAAGCAGACCACTTTAAAAAAATGAGCAAAAACCTAAAAAGATCCCTGACCATAAAAAGCTACTGTGGTGATAGGGAATATCAAAACATAAACTCAGAAAAGGTTGTGAAGTTTCAAAGGGGAGTATGGATTGGTCTTAAGCCCAAAAAATCTTCTTCAAAAAGCTCAAAAAGGATTTTAGAAATCAAGTAAGAGAGGTGGAAGAAAAATTGGGGAAAGAAATGAGAGCTATGCAGGAGAATTATGAAAAAAGAGTTAACAGGTTGGAAAAGGAAGCACAAAAAATGACTGAAGAAAACAACTTAAAAATTAGAAGTGGACAAATGGAAAAAAAAGAATCACTGAAGAAAACAATTACTTTAAAAGTAGAATTGGTTAAATGGAAAGGGAGGTACAAAAGCTAAGTGAAGAAAATAATTCATTAAAAATTCTAATTGGGAAAGTGGAAGCTAATGACTCTCTGAGACATCAAGAATAAGTCAAACAAAATCAAAAGAATGAAAAAAAATAGGAGAAAAAGGAAAATACTTCATTGGAAAAAAAACTTACCTGGAAAATAAATCCAGGAGAGATAATTTAAGAAATATTGGACTACCTGAAAGCCATAATCATAAAAAAAAAAGATCTGGGATTGTGACTTTCAAGAAATTATCAGTAAAACTTCCCTGATATCCTAGAACCTTAGGGTGAAATAGTCATTGAAAAAATCTGCCAATAATGCCCTGAAAGAGATGCCAAAATGAAACCTCCAAAGAATACCATAGCCAAATTTCAGAACTATCAGGTCAAGGTGAAAATACTGCATGTAGACAGAAAGAAACAATTCAAATACCAAGGAACTACAGTCAGGATAACACAGAATCTAGCAGCCTCAACATTAAAGGACTGAAGGATTTGGAATATAATATCCCAGAAGACAAAGGAGCTTAGTATACAACCAAAAATCAACTACCCAGCAAAACCATGTATAATCTTTTTTTGGAAAAGATGGATATTCAATGAAATAGTGGACTTCAAAACTTTTCTGACGAAAAGGTCAGAGCTGGACACAAAATTTGATCTTCAAATATAAGATTGGAAAGGAACATAAACAGGTAAATAGGAAAGAAAAAAACAAAACAAAACATGGTATTCACCAAGGTTAAACTGTTTACATCCCTATATGGGAAGATGATACTTAAGAACTGTATCTCTAAAAGGGCAGTTGGAAGGAATATATATATATATATATATATATATATATATATATATATATATATATATATATATATATATATATATATATATATATATATATATAGACAGTGTAGGTATAAGTTGACTTCGATGCAATAAAAAAAGTTATGAGATGAAAAAAATATTGTACTGGGAGCAAAGAAAGGGAGGTAGAATTGGGTAATTTATATCTTACAAAAAGACATGAAAAACCTAATACAGTAGAGGGAAAGAAAGCAGGAGGTGAACATTATTTGGACCTTACTCTCATGGAATTTGAATCAAAGAGAGACTAATGTACATACTCTGTTATGTAGATAAATCTATCTTACCCTATAAAGAAATAGGAGGTGAAAGGGGAAGGAAAAGGGAAAGGGACTGATAGAAGGGAGGGCAGATTGAAGGAGGTAGTGGTCAGAAGCAAAACACTGGTGAAGAGGGACAGGGTGAAAGTAGACAGAAAAGTATAAAAAAGGGGAAGATAGGATGGAAGGAAATATACATTAAATAACCATAACAACTATGAATGTGAATGAGATGAACTGTCCCATAAAACAGAAGTAAATAGCAGAATGGATTAAAAAACAGAGTTCTACAATTTATTGTTTACAAGAAACACATTTGAAAGAGAGAGATTCACACAACATAAAGGTAAAAGGCTGGAGCAGAATATATTATGCTTCAACTGAAGTTAAAAAAAGAGCCAAAAAAAAATTAAAGGGTAGTAATCCTGATCTCAGAAAAGCAAAAGCTAGTAAAAATTGATCTAATTAAAAGAGACAAGGAATGAAACATCTTGCAAATGGGTACTGTAGTAAATGAAGTAGGGGGGCAGAGCCAAGATGGCAAAGTAAAAGCAGGAACTTGCTTGAGTTCTGCCTCCAACCATCTCCAAAACCTGTAAAAAAAATCACTCTAAAAACATTTTAGAGCTACAGAATCCACAAAGTGACAGAGAGAAAGAAATCTCCCCCCGAAGGGAGCCTGGCTGGCCAACAGGGAGGGCCGATCACACTGACCTGGGAGCTAAGCACAGTCCTGCATGAGCCTCTCCAGCCCAGACCCAGGGCAGCCCATACCCACAGTACAGAACCACAAATGAAAAGAATGCCTTAAAAAAAGAATTTGCCAGATGCAAAAGGAATTTCAAAAACTCACTGAAGATAAAAATTCCTTCAAAATTAGATTGGAGCAATTGGAATATAATGACTTTATGACATATCAAGATACCATAAAACAGATCCAAAAAAATGAAAAAATAGAAGGCAATGTGAAATATCTAGTAAAAAAAAACACTGACTTTGAAAATAGATCCAGGAGAGAGAATTTAAAAATTAATGGACTACTTGAAAGTCATGATCAAAAGAAGACCCTAGAAATCATCCTTAAAGTAATTCTCAAGGAAAATTGCCCTGATATTCTAGAATCACAAGACAAAATAGGAGTGGAAAGAATTAACAAATTACCTCTTGAAAAAGATCCCAAAAAGAAAACTCCTAGTAATATTATAGCCAAATTACAGAGTTCCCAGGTCAAGGAGAAAATATTATAAGCAGTCAAGAAGAAAAAATTTGAGTATTGTGGAAACACAATCAGGATAATACGAGACGTAGCAGCTTCTACATTAAGGGATCGTAGGGCTTGGAATATGATATTCTGGAGGACAAAGGCACTAGGATTAAAAATAAGAATAACCTACGCAGGAAAATTGAGTACAGTACTTCAGGAGAAATTATGGGCATTCAATGAAATGGAGGACTTTCAATTATTCTTGATGAAAAAAAAGAGTTGAACAGAAAATTTGACTTTCAAATACAAGAAGCAAGAGAAGCACGAGAAGGGAGACAAAGATGGCAGAGTAGAAACAGGACTTCTGCAAGGCTCCAGCTCCCAGCTCCTCCAATTCATATAAAAGGTGACTGAAAAAACTTTGGAGCTACAGAATCCACAAAATGACACAGAGAAGCTAACCTCCTGCTGAGGAAAGCCTGGCAGGCTGGCAGGAAAGGGCCAGTGTAGTGCTTTGGGAGTTGACACCAGCCCCTCAAGAGCCAGAGATTTTACCCTTAGGTTGTGCCTGACCAGACTCTGGATGGAGGGACTTCAGATCACCCGCAGCTGTGGTGGTTTCCAGAATTATCAACTCATAGATGTTAAGGACAAAATGAGAGGTCAGTGAAGTGTGGACTTTGGGATTCCATAGTTTGGGAGTGTGGTCAGCCTTTGCCCCTGGGGCAAGAAGCACTCCTATTATAGCCAGGTTCTGGAATTCCCAGATCAAGGAGAAAATATTACAGGCAGCTGGAAGAAACAATTTGAATATTGTGAAAGCACAATCAGGATAACACAGGATCTGGCAGCTTCTACACTGAGGGTTCAAAGGGCTTGGAATATTTTATTACAGAGGGGAAAGGAGTTGGGATAAAAACCAAGAATTACCTCCCCAGAAAAACTGAGTATCATGTTTCAGGGGAAAATATGGTCATTCAGTGGAGTAGAGGAATTTCAAGCATTCTTGATGAAAAAACCAGAGTTGAATAGAAAATTTGACATTCAGATAGAAGAAGCAAGAGAAGCATCAGAAAGTGAACAGGGATAAGAAATCCAAAGGAATTTATCAAAGTTGAACTATTTATATCCCTACATGGAAAAATGATAATTGTAACTTATGCAACTTTTCTCAGTATGAGAATATTTGAAGGGAATAGAAAAGCATATGTATACACACACACAAACACACATACACACACACACACACACACATATATATATATATATACATATACATACATATACATATTTCTGTATAGGTGGGTATATGGGCATATGAATACATATGTGAATGGGTGTGTGTTTATGTACAAGTATACATACATAGAGATCAGAGGACCAATTCAATAGGAAGGGTTGATACTTAAAAGGTGAAATTAAGAGGTGACAGAGGAATAAAGTGAGAGGAGATGGGGAGAGACAGATTGTGGTAAACTATCTCCTATACAACAGGCAAGGGAAAATGGCTACAATGGAGGGGAAGAACAGGAAGGCAAAAAGGAATGTGTCAACTTTATTCTCATTGATTTGGCTTAGGGAGGGAATGACATACACACTAAACAGCGTAATTCACCCTACAGGAGAGTAGGGGGAAGAGGATGAGAGGGGGGATGAGGGAAGGGAGGCCAGGCTGAGGGGGAGTGAAGTTGGAAGCTTCCACTTTTGAAAAGGGACATGATCAAAGTAGAGGACAGAATAAGTGGGAGGTGGGATAGGAGGGAAGGGACTACAGTCTTTTACAATATATCCACTATGGAAATGTTTTGCATAGCTACACAACTACAACCGATATTGAATTGCATATCTTCCCAGTAAAGGAGGGTGACAAGGGAGGAAGGGAATGAATCTGGAATTCAAAGTTTTAAAATCAAATGTTTAATATGTGTATACATATATATATATATATACACACACACACATACACACTCTTATTAATATTATTTTACATGTAACTGGGAAATGAGATATACAGGCACTGGGGCATAGAGATCGACAGTGCTCTGCTGGAAAGTCAGAGGGGGTATGGGAGAAGATATGGGAGAGAGCAGATTGGTGAAAGGGATATCCAGTGGAATCGCTATTTTGGGGTGGTCGGTAGGGGGAAAAATGGGGAGAAAATTTGTAACTCAAAATCTTGTGGAAATGAATGATTTAAACTAGAAGTTGATAAAGCATTTCATTAAAAAAATTCTACATACTTATAAGAAAAAAAGAGAAGCCTGAGAAGATAAACAGGAAAGAGAAATCATAAGGAACTTATTGAAGATAAATTATTTACATTTCGACATGGTAATATAACATCTGAAACTCATGGGACTTTTCTCAGTAGGAAGATAGTTGAAAGGATTATATGAAAATATACATATATATATATGTGTATTGGTGGTGTATATGTGTATGTATACATGTGTGTATGTATGTACAGGTATATATAGACAGAGTATACAGGGTGAATTGAATATGAAGGGATGATATAAAAAATTAAAATAAGAGTGTGAGAGAGGAATATATTGGGAGGAGCGGGAGACAAATAGAATGGGATGAATTATCTCAAATAAAGTAGTCAGGAGAAGGCTGTTAAAGTGGAGGGGAAGAGCAGGAAGGTGAAAGGAAATGAGTCAACCTTACACACATTGGATTTGGCTTAAGGAGGAAATTACGTGCACAGTTCATTAGGTATCTTACCTTTCAGGAAAGTAGGGGGAAGGGGATAAGAGGGGGGATGATAGAAGGGAGGTAAAATTGGGGGAGAGGGTAGTTAGAAGCAAACACTTTTGAAAAGGGACAGGGTCAAAGGAGAAAATAGAGTAAGTCAGGGATGGGATAGGATGGAGGGAAATATACTTAATCTTTCACAATATGACTACTATGGAATTGCTTTGCATTACTACACATATATAACCTATACTGAATTGCTTGTCTTCTCAGTAGGGGTGGGTGAAGGGGGGAGAAGGGGGAGAATATGGAGCTCAAAATTTTCAAAACAAATATTTAAAAAAAATTTTTACATGTAACTAGGAAATAAGATATTACAGGCAATGGGGTATAGAAATCCATCTTGTCCTATAAGAAAATAAGGGTGGAGGAATTGGAGGGGATATAAGAGAGGGCATATTGGGGGAAGGGCTATTCTGTATGATTGCTATCTTGGGGTGGGTGTTAAAGGAGAGATGGGAAAAATCTGCAACTCAAAATCTTTGGGAAATGAATGTGGAAAACTAAAAATAAATAAAGACAGACAATGAAGTAATATAAATTCTAAACCTTTGTGCACCAAGGAAGATAGCATTTATATTTTTAGAGAAGTTAAGTGAGTTACAGGAAGAAATAAACAGCAAAACTATACTTTCAGGGGACCTCAACCTCCCCCTCTAAGAACTTGATAAATCTAACCACTAAATAAACAAGAACATAGATAAGAAGGAGAATACAATTTTAGAAAAGTTAGATATTCTAGGCCTTTGGAGAAAATTGAATGGGGATAGAAAAGAATATACATTTTTCTCAGTGGACAATGGCACCTAAAGAAAAAATAACAAGGTACTAGGGCATAAAAACCTCACAATGCAAAGCAGAAAGGCAGACCTATTAAATGCATCCTTTTAAGGTCATGAAGCATTAAAAAATTGCATGCAATAAAGAATCATGGAGAGATAGATTAAAAATTATTTGCTAACTAAATAATCTAACCCTAATGGATGAGTTGGTGAAACAACAATTCATAGAAACAGTCAATAATTTTATCAAAGAAAATGATGAGACATCATGCCACAACTCATGAGATGTAGCAAAAGAACTTCTTAAGGAATTTTTTTTATCTGTAAAAGCTTACATGAATAAATTGGAGAAAAACCAGATCAATGAATTGGGGCTACAACTGAAAAGGCTAGAAAAAGAACACATGAAAAATCTCCAATTAAATACCAAATTTAAAATTCTGACAATCAAAGGAGAAATTAATAGAGTTGTAGGTAAGGAAACTATTGAACTAATAAATAAAACAATGAGCTGGTTTTATGGGAACAAACAATAAAATATGAAAACCAGTTAATTTGATTTTTTTAAAGAAGAAAACAAAATTACCAGTATGAAAAATGAAAAGGATTAATTCTCCACCAATGAATAGTATTCAGGAAGAAGAAATTAAAGCAATAATTAGAAGCTATTTTGCCCAAATGTATGCCTATAAATCAAACAATCTAAGTGAAATGGATGAGTATTCACAAAAATAAATAAATAAATTTGCCTCTATTAAGAGAAGAAATATGCAAATAACAAGCCATCAGTGAACTCCCTAAGAAAAAATCTCCATGGCCAGAAGAATTTACAAGTGAATTTTACCAAACATTTAAACATTTTTTTCCAGCAGTATATAAACTATGTAGGAAAAAAAAAAGGCAAAGAAGTGTTCTGTGATATTTCTTTTATGAAATAAATATGGTGTTGATACCTAATTCAGGAAGAGTCAAAACAAAGAACATTATAAACCAATTTCCTAATTAATATTGATGCAAAAAATTTTAACTAACATATTAGCAAAGGGATTGTAACAATTTATCATGAAGATAATACACTATGACCAGAGAGAATTTATTCCAGGAATGCAGGTTTTGCTCAGTATCAGGAAAACTATTACCATAATTAACCATCTCAATAACCAAACCAACAGAAATCATACTATAGTATCAATAGATGCAGAAAAAGCTTTTGACAAAACACAGCACCCATTCCTATTAAAACACTGAAAAGTAGAGGAAATGGAGCTTTCCTTTAAATGACAAGTAGTATCTATCTAAAACCATCAGCAAGCATTATCTATAATGGAGATAAGCTAGAGACTTTCCCTGTAACATCAGAAGTGAAACAAGGATGCACATTATCACCACTATTGTTCCATATTGTACTAGAAATATCAGCTTTAGCAATAAAAGAAAAAAAAATTATAGAATTAGACTAAGCAATGAGGAAAGAAAACTATCACACTTTGCAGATGATATGATGGTATATTTAAATAACACTAGAGAATCAAAAAAAAGACATACTTGAAATAATTAACTACTTTATCAAAGTTCCAGGATATAAATTAAACACACATAAGTCATCAGCATTTCTCTATATTATCAACAAAGCTCAGCAAGAAGAGATAGAAAGAGAAATTCCATTTAAAATAAAAGTAGACAATATAAAATATCTGGGAGTCTGTTTGCCAAGCAAACCCAAGAATTATATGAACAGAATCACAAAACAGTCTTCATACAAATATAGGCAGATCTAAACAATTGGAAAAAATATTAATTACTCATGGTTAGGCCAAACTAAAATAATGAAAGTGACAATTTTACCTAAATTAATTCAATTATTCAGAGCCATGACAATTGAAGTATAAAAAATACTTTTAGAGATAGAAAAAATAAAAACAAAATTCATCTGGAAGAACATAAAAGGTCAAAAATATGAAAGTTTGTTTTTTTTTTTTTTGGCAAGGCAATCTGGGTTAAATGACTTACTCAGGTCATACAACTATTAAATGTCAAGTGTCTGAGGCTATATTTTAATTCAGGTCCTCCTTACTCCAGGGCTGGTGCTCTATCTACTGTGACACCTAACTGCCCCCATCAAGGGAATTAATGAAAAAAAACATGCAAAGGAAGGTGGCCTAGAAATACCAGATCTCAAATATTATAAAGCAGCAATCATCAAAACTACCTGGTCCTGGCTAACAAATAGAGTGGTGGATCATTGGAATAGATTAGGTACACAAGACACAGTAGTCAATGATTATAGTAATCTACTTTTTGGTAGACCTAAAGACTCCAACTTATGGTATAAGAACTATTTAGCAAAAGCTGGTGGGAAAATTCAAAAATAGTATGGCAGAAACTAGGCATAGATCAACTTCTCACACCATTTACCAAGAAAAGATCAAAAATGTGTCCGTGGGTGATAGTATAAGGAAACCAGGAGAATAAGAAATAGTTTACCTTTCAGATCTATGGAGAAGGGAAGAATTTATGACCAAACAAGATACAGAACATTATTAAATGCAAAATGGATAATTTTGATTACATTAATTTAAAAATATTTTGAACAAACAGAACCAAAGCAACCAAGATTAGAAGGGAAGGAGAAAACTGTAAAATAATTCCTTATAGCAAGTGTTTCTACTAAAGACCTCATTTCTCAAATATATAGGGAATTGAGTCAAATTAAAATATATATATATATATATATATATATATATATATATATAAATCATTCTCCAGTAGATAAATGGTCGAATGATATAAAGAGGTAGTTTTCAAATGAAGAAATCAAAGTTATCACAGTCTTATAAAAAAGTGCTCTAAATCACTATCAATTAGACAAATGTAATTGAAAACAACTCTTGAGATGCAACATCACACCTGTCAGATTGCCTAATATGACAAAAATTGAAAATGATAAATGCTGGACATGTGAGCAAATTGGAAACTACATTGTTAGTGAATTTGCAAACATTCTGTAGAGTAATGTAGAACTATGCCCAAAGAGCAATCAAGCTGTGTATACCCTTGGATACAGCAATAACACTACTAGGTCTGTATACCAAAGAGAATATAAATAAAGTAAAAGAACCCACATGTACAAAAATATTCATAGCAGTTCTTTTTTTTGTGGTGGCAAAGAATTGGAAATTGAGGAGATGGTCCTCAGTTGGGGAACTGTAATGGAAAGAACAGAAGTAATCCATGCCTTGTTTCAGCTATTGAATTAACATGTTTCAGTTCAAGTTTCTTTTCAGCCTTGTATCAAGTCTGTTAAGAAACAGAACATGTAAACTGCACAACTTGTGAACCTTAGAACTTGTGAACTCCAGGGTAGAAGCTAATGACCATATATAAGTAGAGCCCCAAGACTTCGAAAGGAAAAAAAAAAAAGACTGAGAAGAGGACTCTTGTCGGGGCAGAGTCAAGAAGGAGAAAACTTGTGGTATCCTAGCACTTTGTGTATTTCCACACATAAGCAGCTTTCCAGAAGAATGCTGCTGTGAACAGCTATTAAGATTCTGATTACACAGTATAGAGAACACTCTATTTAGTACATAACAAACCAGAGCAAAACATTCACAGTATATCAACATACAGAATTTACAATGTTACAACGTATCAAAGAAAATCAAAATACAGAATTCAAACAGCTTATCACTGAAGTGTCCACATAGTTTTCACCACAGTGGTCACACAGATTTCAACAAAGAACAATCATTTATTAATTCATACATTCAATCATTTAAATCATTCAATCATCCTTAAGAAGGCTCCTTAAGGGACACAAAGTACAATAGTCAAATTCTTCACTCATGGGGCTCACTAAGTTATAAATCAGTAATTTATTCAGTCATCAATCACTAAGTACAATCATTTAGTCAATCAACTCAATCCTTCGATCATCTTTCAGCATTCACTATTCAATCATCAGAAAATACACAGACCCTTCACCCCTAGGTCACTAGTAAATTACAATTTCTCAGTCAGTACATGGTATCCCAGTAAAGTCTTCTTTCAGCTTGACTCAGGGTGGTCTCTCAGATTCCCTGGAGCCCCTTCCATGGTCCCAGATCCTATCGACTCACCAAACTGTCACCTGGGTTCAAAGGCAGACAGCTCCCAGGTCCTTGTCTAGCTCTCTGTGCAGGTCCTGCTCCATGCTGAAGTTCACAGTGTCCAGTCCACCTTAAATCCTTCACAGTCTCAGCTCCCAGAAAGTCAAGGCTTAACAAAGCCACAAACAGTTTCATACAAATTTACAGCATCGAAGTCATGCTTCCTCAGTCTTTGGCAGCTCTGGCTGGCCTTCAGCTCTGACTGGCCCTGGAAATCCTCATCAGCTCTGTCCAGCCCTTGGACTCAGCAGAAGTTTCAGCTGGTTCCCAGAATCAAAATCACTTCCTCCAGTTTCTCCAAATGAAAATCATTTTCTCCAGCTTAGGGGGGCTTTCCTCTTCAGCCTCCCCGGCAGCAGCAGCTTCTGCCTCCACAGAGCTTGCTCCAAAAAGATCTGACTTTCCCAGCCAGGGTCTTTCCTTATATATAGACAACATTAGCTTCCTGTTTCAGCCAACCTTTTCCTGTTATGTCAGCAACAGCGATTCATGCGTTCTGTTTCTTTAACAGAGGCTTGATTAATTACTAAGTGCAAAGTACCTGTTTCCTTTGCCACCACAAAGGGATCTTCAAATTCAAATTACATTACCATTACAGTTTGTCTGCTCTGTCTCTGTTGATGTTTGTTTGTGATACTTTGTACGAAGCCCTGGGAAGTTACTGGAAGCCCTGAAAGAGGATTTTCTGGTTGTATGTTTACAGAAGTATTGGAGGAGGGTTTTGGAGGTCCTAGGACTTTACTGATGATTTGTTTTGACCTCTTAGACCTTGTTTGTCTGTCTGTGTTGATTTCTAAGTTGATGATTTGTGCTGACCTCTTGTACCTTTTTGTTAAGTCTGAGTTTATTTCTATGTTGCTGATTTGTGTTGAGTTCTCAGACCTTGTTGGTGGGTATGAGTTGATTTCACAGGCAGATGGTTAATTTGATGATGGTGCTGATAATGTGTACGAATATTATTGTGGCTCTTTCAAGCTTTGTCTTCCCAGAAAGAGGAACTGTGAAGGACTTGAGGTATACTGTACATTGTGAGCCTCAATATGGAATGGGAACAGGACAAATATCTGAACAAGAAGATGAACAAGAAACTGGGAGTTTCTTTGAACCCAGGTGACACCTGGAGATGGGACCATGGAAGAGAAGCCATGGAAGCTGAGAGCCAGCCTTGAGTCAAGAAGAAAGAAGACTTTACTTGGGTACTGTGTGCTGACTGAGAAGATTATGATTTACTTGTGGCGGGGGCAGGGGTGGTGGCCTGTGTATTGTCTGCTACCCCTTAAGAGAGTATTGAGTAGTGACTGATGATTGAGTTGTGACTGATGATTGAATAATGACCGATGACTGAATTAGGGTTAGTGTGCTCCATGGGTAGAGGACTTTATCCTTTTGTATTTTATGATAGAATGATTGAATTACTAAGTGAGTGACTGACTAAATGATTGCACTTTGTTCAAAACTATGTGACCACTTTGGTGAAAATTATGTGGCCATTTTAGTGAGAAGTTGTTGTAAATACTATATTTTTATTATCTGTGATAAGTTGTAACATTGTAAATGCTATACCTTGATTTACTGTGAATGTTTTGCTCTGATTTGTTATTGAATAAATAGTGTTGACTATATTATATAATCAGAATCTTGAAAGCTGTTCACAGAAGCCATCTTCTGGAAAGCTGCTTGTGCGTGGCATTACAGGAATGGCTGGACATATTGTGAAATATGAATGTAATGAATTACAACTGTGTTAAAAGAAAAGATTAGCAGATGGATTTCAGAAAAACCTGGAAAGACTTACATGAATTGATTCTGAGGGAAGTGAGCAGAACCTGAAGTGAGCAGAACACAGTAACTAATATTGGGGGACAGTCAATCATAATTGACTTAGCTCTTTTCAGCAATATAATGATCTAAGACAATGCAAAAGAACTCATGAAAGAAAATATTATCCACATTCAGAGAAAGCTATGGCATTTGAATGCAGATCAAAGCATAATATTTTTACTTTTTTTGGTTTATAAAGTTTTTTTTGGTGGTTTTTCCCTTTTGTTCTGTTTCTTCCTTCAGAACATGACTAATGTGGAAATATGTTTCCATGATTGCACAAGTATAAACAATATCAGATTGTTTGCCATAGTGGAGAGGTAGGGATGAGAGGGAAGGAGGAAGAAAAAAATTGGAGCTAAAAATCTTATAAAAAATGAACATCGAATACAATTTTCACAAGTAATTGGAAAAAAATAAAATACTGTTTACCAAACAAAGAAATAAAACAATTAGCATTTGGTACTATCTATATTGAGGGGGAAACTACATACTAATAAGATTACAAAATAGAAGAAAGGTTTTTGTTTGAACTATTTAACTTATTAAAACAAGAGAAGCCTCAAGCTTTTAATAGAAGTTCTGTGATCTTTGATTCTTAAGCCCTAAATGCTGAACTTGTAATGAGTAAGCCACTGAGCTACTTGATAACACAGGCAAGCAGTGAACTAATTTATTTTCACGAAGACTATTAAAAGGTTGCAGTAGGGAAAAAGCAATTAAGTATTATCTCCATTCTTATAATAACCATAAACTTATTAAACCTATTCTCAATAATAGTCAAAGTATACTGATGAAGTTTGTCTTTGAAGATCAACTCCTTCAGAAAATTCAAAAAGTAAATACTTAAGAATTTAATGAAAATGCAAATTATGTTAGAACTTCAGTGGGTAGCATAATACACCATTTATGGAATATATTCTGAACACTCTCAAAGTAAATGCCCAATTGCTCTGTTTGTGTTGTTTTATTATCACTCACCACTGGTAATGACTCTCTGAGGAGTCAGGGGTATATTCTCTCTTGTCAATTAGAGATGGATTATGATATAAAAACGATTTTTTTACAGTCACTTTCAATTTCTTCATATACATACTTTCATTGTGAGTGCAGTGATTTTTATACAGAAAAAGAATATAAGCTGATGTTTTAGAAATGGAATTAAGATATCTTAACATTTCTACCTGTTTTAATGACTTTATGGAGATCAAGTAGTCTGGTGAATGACAAATGGAAAGAAAAATTATGGATCACAACTAATTTTACCTAATTTGTACCCTCTTGAAACTTGTAATAAGAACTTTTAACTTCTAGGCCTCAACTTTACATCCAAAAAATCATAATAAAATGACAGTTTTATCAATTTACTTTCAAATGTTGTATAGGATTCTTGTTATACATAAGCTCCTTTAATCAGTCCCTGATAGCTTTAGTGGCTTTAAAGATTTAACAAAGCTTCTCAACATATCTAATAACAACAATAGTTAGTATTTATATAGTATTTTAAGAGTTGCAAAGCAAACATCTAACACACACACAATCATTTTTGGTACTTGCAACAATGGGGAGGTAGCTAGATGCAATTGGGTTATCCCCATTTCGCACAGTGTCTGTCAAACACACACATATTGCTCCTTATATGAAGTGCTTTCTGATATGCTGATTGATTTTATAAAAGATTAAAATGAGAGAAATAGTAGTTAAATGACTTTTGAGGGTCAAAGCATGATTTGGACTCACATCTTCCTGACTCCAACTCCAGCACACTATGCCATTTAGCTGCCCATATCTAACACATGCCAGTCAAAATATAGATTTAACTCTATAAATTTCAGTAAGAGGGAAGGATAATTAGCATATTCATGAGTTATGCTTATGTTTGCAGTTCTATTCCCAAAGATGATTGTTTTATGTAAATAAAGCCTTCTGCCTAAGTAAAAGAGTAAATGACATTGTATTACCTTTCATCCATATGTTTATTTTCATAAGTCTAACATTTCACAGCATGGAGTCAGTTGCAGACACACTTTCATTTCTGTAAATTATAATCAAAACAGAAGGCTTAATGCATACATACACATATACTCATTTATAAATGCATAAGTAATATGCAAATATAAGTCTATAAAGACACTCAGAAAAAGAAAACAAGTCAATCAATCAATTAACACAGCATATGAAAAACACTAGAGTAACAGAAATGAAAAATGAAGCAATTCATGCCATCAGAGAGCTTATATTCTTTCAAGAAAGACAGCAAGGCATAACACAATTTATTAATATGTTGCCTGCCCTGTTGTTGCTGCTAACCAGCTTCTGGGTACTCAGAACATCACTCTTGTTATCAAACTTCAAGAAACTGAGTCCCCAGTCCCTGGAAGATTTAACTCACTTATCCCTGAAACTCCTACCCTGGGAGTACAGATAGATAATTCCTTGGGGTCAGAGTTGAACTGGAAAAAGAGACTAGGCTACATTTTGTTCAGAAAATTTCATAGCTCCTTCAATAGCCCTAAGCTTCCACATAAAGAGCACCATCTGTTTCATATCAACTTTCTATCAATGATATTGTAAGGCAGGGAGATCCAAAACACAACAGTCATCAAAGGACTGAGAATATCATTACATCAAATTGAAAATAATATAGAGGGCAATGGAGCAGTACTCTGTGTGTACAGGATATCTAAACCATGTAATCAATAGAAAACTTTGAATAGGAATAAAAATATCGATATAGATAGATATGTATATATGTGTGTTTTTGTGTGTGCATGAATATGTGTGTGTATGAAATTGCATGGTAAGTAGTTATCATATATCAAAGAAGAGAGATGATAGGTGGACTGCCAGAGTATTCTATTGGTATCTTCAAATGCCAGAAGAAAGCTGGAAGGCATCTAGAATATTAGGTGGACCTTGAACTGGAATTATGGAAGAAGACCGACAAGACTTGTAAAGGATCATCTAGTAGAGATGGTTTTGTGATGAAAGAAAACCCTAAGACACAAAGTTTCTGGATAACTAATCAACTTATTAATTATGCTAGCTGATAGTCAATAAATTGATGGTCAGTAGTTTTAGTAACCAAATACCTCAAGGAAGACCCTGAAATGTCTTAAATTTGTTCTGAAAAGAATTCCTCTGACAAGTGAAAATCAGCCTTCATTGGTGAACATTTGTAATGGTAATAGAAATTTGAATATCTTCCTTGCCCCTTAACAAACCTAAGGGAATTTGAATACCCGTGGTGGTAGTATTTGCTGAAGGTTGGAGCAGAGCCTACAGGAAGCTGGGAGTGAGAGCCTTTAAAGACTGACAAATATTATTGTGCCTCTGTTAATCTTTGTCTTCCCAGAAACAGAAAGTGAGAAAGCCTTTGAGTGGAGTAGTCACCATGAGCTGCAATCAGAGACTTGCCTACTTGTAAATCCAGTCAAGAGTTGGGTAAATCCAGGCAATAGCTGGAAGTGTGGAAGAGGAGCCATAGAGTTTGAAAGTCAACCTCGAGGTGAGATGAAAGGACCTTTACTCGGGTATTTAGTGCTATTTTATGAGCTTATGACTTACCGTGACCTACAGGTGGATGACTTTTGTACTTTCCACTACCCCTTGTATCTTGTATTTCTATTAACTCATCCTTCACAATGATCAAATTATATATCATAACATATATGAGTACACTGATTTTCAAAGTTATTATTATCTTTCTGTCTGGATCCATAACCTTGTTTGAGAAAGCCTTCTCTTTCTCTCCTAATTCCATAATTTAATATGCTCTTGATTCATATAAAGATGACTCATAAAGATCTTGCACAGATGGCAAAGTAATATATATTGCAACAGTTACTGTACTCTTAGTCCCCTTGTTTTCAGATTAATAAGATCTAAGATTGGTTACATACCTTTGATACCTTCTCCTCATTCACATGACTCATATATTGGTCCTTTAACCCCCTCACAATTGTGTAATCTCCATCATGAATCTCCTTTACATACACTTGTTCAATTCTAACTTCTCTATTCATCTTTGATGATTTTAGTGCCATTTCTACTTCTCTTATAACCACAAGTATAGTATCCAGTATCATTGATGGTGAAACAAGTTTGCTAAAGTAATTTCTGCAGATCTTTGAGATTTTCCTTATATGTGTTGTTCCTTTTGATTTTTATCCTTTAAGTGTACTTCAGTTAACTTAGCTTGCTTTCATCATAAACTTTTTTATTTTTTACTTATGGACTGAAGCAAGCATTTCCATAACACATTATAATAAAAAAAGATAATTGTACATAAAACTACAAATCTACTATGCAAAATTTGGTATTCAATTAAAATAGACAACAAAATTATCTGGTAAATTTCTTTTTTTTCTTCTCCCTGCTCTAGAGATGGCTACCATTAGATACAAATTGGTGTACACACATAATTATTCTATACACATATTTATCTATTCTTTCTGTGGATACATATGGTTTCTTTCTTCATATGTACTTTAGAGTTAATTTAATAGTTAATTGACTATTAATCAATAGTCAAAATAATTTATTCACTATAGACAATGTTCTCTTGTGTCCACTTATTTCAGTATTCATTATTGCATTCAAGTCGTTCCTTCATTGAGTTCATCATTTTCTTATAGCAGAGTACTATTCCATTAAAATCATATACCACAACTTTTTCAGCTATTCCTCAATTGATGTGGATCCCTGCAATTTCCTCATAAGTTTTAAAATTTGTTTCACCAGCTATTCCTTATTAATTAAAAGATACTTATAATTAATCATCATCTTTTCTTAGAAGTTTTCATGCACATAAATTATATTTTTACCTGGTTTTATCTTTGGCCTCTACATCTCTTCATTTGCTAGTAAGTTAAATGTTTGCTGACCAAGATTCTATATGGGCTCTCTTCGTTTTCTTACTGTGATTTATATTAGTACCAATTCATATATACAATTTTTACAATTTCTGTCAATGTTATATCTATTGTACATTTACCATTTTGAAATGATCAACTACATTCTCAAAAAGTTAAAGACTGATTTCTTTAAAGTTTGTAGCATATATTTTTTTCTCATTATCATTCTTCTTACTTTTAAAAATCCTGATCTCTGTATTTGATAAGTCAGTGATGGGACTATAACAGAGGCAGCTGATTCAGAGATAACATGCTAAGAAATCAGAGGGTTTATACACTGTCTATAAACTTTGATTTGGTTGTTGTCACCCTACAAAAACCTATAAGGAAATAAAAACTGATCAAAATTAAAGATCAAAACAGTGCTGATGCTTCCCAAGAGCAATTGAATGCTTTCCAATAAAGCAACTAAAATCATCAAAATAAACAGTTAAGATGGGAGAAAAAGCCATTTAAGATCTAACAGTCAGTACCCCTGTCCACACTATATAGAAGCTAGGTGTATTACATTTAATTGTCCCCCCACTCAGGTTCTCTGACATCATTAATAGGGTTTAAGATTTTAGGCTCTCTACCATTGTTTCTAGACCCAATCAATAGTATTACCCAAATTAAATGGGTTCCCCTCCAATACCATTCTACTTAACCACTTAATAATCAGATTAGCTTTTACAAAGGATTACTTACTTCAAGGCATTCCAAAAATAGGCACACAAACATCCTCCTTCCCCAGGGCCTGGGTGGGCCATATCCTATGCCAGTTCTAGGTTTACAGATGAATTTAGTTCCTACATAGAACAATGCTAAACTCTACCTTGGGCTTGAGTCCTGGGCATTCTGACTTGTCAAAACTTGCCTGATAAACTGGCAGCAACATTCAGCTACTAACTCTGCCACCAACAGGCCCAGGGAACTAGTCAGGGTGTCTTCAGGATTCACTCCCTTAATTGAAAACCACCAAAACAGATCAAAACTAAACAAACCCCCTAAACTAAAGCTATTCTTTTTTTTTTTTTAATTTTTAATGCAATAGGGGTTAAGTAACTTGCTCAAGGTTACACGGCCAGGTGTTTCTGGGTGGGTGCTAAGTGTCTGAGCCCAGGATTCGATCCCCAGGTCTTCTCAACACTGAAGCCGGTGCTACCTGGCCGACCCAACTAAAGGCTATTCTTAAGGGACACTTAGGAACAAGACAGACGGACTTGAAAATAGCCCTTCATCTCAGAAGTTAGTTAATGGCGCCTACACTGTTGGTGAACTTTTGCCTTTCCTGGACTCAGTGCAGAAAAGGAAACAAGTGTCTCAGTTTAGAAGTTTTTAACAACAGAGTTTGTTTTGCCTATGAAACCAGTAGAAAAAGAGGTTATGTCTGCCTATATGGGAGGGGGATGCAGAAAACTTTCTCTCAGAAGCAGGGCACCTCCTTGTTAGATGTTCTCAAGGGGAGAAAAGCCCCTGTTGCAAAGATATCCTGACAGAAAAATTTGTACTAAAAAGTGATAATCCCAAAACAAACCAGAATGAATTAAAAATCATTTACAATTCTCAGAAAACAACAAGACATTAGAATTTTTAATAGAAAATAAGATGAAGAAATTATGATTTACCAAGCACACGCAAAGACTGGGGGAAATAAATGAAAAATAGTGTAAAGTACAATATAACTTTTTAAAATGTTAAAAGCACCAAAGAGGAGACTTAAAAAGAAAGAAAATTGCCTGGCACATGGTACAGATCCAATGTAGGTTCTAAAATCATTGCATTATCAAAACAATCAGCAAACAAAGAGGCCTAGAGGAGAGTTCACAGTACAAAAAGTACTGTGTACAGTACAAAAGCCATGGAATTACTGACTCTCCAAAGAACCTAGAAAAACCAAAGTATCTGGATTCAATATTTCAGGAAATCATTGAAAAGCATTTCCCAGATTTTAATAAAACAATGAGGGAAATATAAATGGAAAGAGATCTTGTGGTACCCACATCATAGAATGCAAGATTGACCATAACTAAACACATTATTGTTTACTTCCCAAATAAAGACAAAGAAGTAAAGGTAGAAATTGAAAGAGAAATGGTACTGGTTGCCAGCAGTGAAGCAATTACTGACCAAGCAAATATGAGTCATAAAGGACTCTTAGAAGAATGAGGGAAAATATTAGATATGGAGAAAAATCATTCACAAAAATAAAAAATGAGGGCCATGACACTAGAATTATCTAACTGGAAAAACTCAGTATAGATAGGAAATGGATATCTGAGGTGCAGACAGACTTTCAACAGCTTTCCCTTTACAAACAAATCTATAGAGAATAAATACATCTCCCAACTTTATAGACATTTAAAATCTACAAACCCCTACCCACACTCAAATAAAAGTTGGCACCAAATCATGAGCATTTGCATGGTATTGTATGGACTACATGTTTCAGAGAAATAGGAAAAAGGGGAAAGGGAAAGAGATGTAACAGGGTAAAATATCATTCAAATATATTTATAAAGCTCTTACATTTATGTTTTTTTGTAGAAGAGGGAGAAAAGAAAAAAAATCAATAGTTTCTGTCCTCAATGAGCTTACACTTTATTGGGGAAGACAATATGTATAAATAAAAGTATATACGAAATAAATACATAGTAATATTTTTTAAAGGAAGTTCTAGTACTTGAAGGAATCAGACAGGGCCTCAAAAAGAAACTGAGATGTGAAGGAAATTAAGATTTCTAGAAAGTGGAGATACAAAGGAATATATTCCAAAATTGGGTGGACAGTCTGTGTAAAGTCATGGGGATGGAAAAGAGTTTAATATGAAAGAAACAGTGAGAAAACTGGATACTATCATTTGCAAAGGTAAGTGATGTGTAATTAAACTTGGAATATACAGAGCGGCTATGTAGTGAAGGTCTTTAAATGTGAAGTCAAGTATTTTGTATTTGATACCGGAGTTAACAGGGAGCCACTGGAGTTTGTAAACAGGAAAATAGGAGTTCAAATCTGTCTCTTTTTTTGCCCCAAGTGACTTTCTTATCTTTGGAAAAGGGAAATTTAAAATAACATGAAGTTATTAATATGTTGTAGAAAAAAATTAAAAGTGGTTGTATTAAGTTTAGATTAATACTAAAAATAAGGATAAAAAGTATTTTTAAATTTATTTTCTGAGAAAATTGCAGTAGTAAAACAAAATTAATAAGAAAATGACTATATTTAAATAAGCCAAACTCTCCCAATAAAATGCAAAATAATAACAGATGATTAAAAAGAAACTAGCAATATGCTACTTACCATACTATTACCAAATCAGAAAAATTGACTGGCAATAATTTAAATTAGAATGTATTAAAAGAGACAAAAGACATTATATAATTGTAAAATTATCCATGCAAAATGAGAGCATAGATATTAAATCATACACCCATAAACATATCACATTTGCATATATCAATTTTGCTGTAACATTTTTCTGAATTACCATTTTGGGATCTCTTTCAGGATGTTATAGACAGATTATTTCCATTTCCATTTTACTCTCCAGTTACAGAATAACTTTGATATTCTTTTTTATTCTTCTTTGATAGTTTCTTTTTTTCTTTTTTCTTTTTGTTTTCTATTTTTTAATCAAATGCTTTATGTATCTAGTTTAAAGTATTTTATTTATCTAGTTTACATGATTCATTTCCGCAAGATTTTGAGTTACAAATTTTCTCCCTTTTTGTCCCCTATGCACCAACCCAAATGGATCCCACTGGATATCCCCTCCTCCAATCTGCTCTTTCCCATATCTTCTCCCATACCCCCTCTGACTTTCCAGTAGGGCACGATGGATCTCTATGTCCCAATACCTGTATATCATATTTCCCACTTACATGTAAAATAATATTGCATATATATATATATATATATATATATATATATTTGGTTTTAAAGCTTTGAATTCAAGATTCATTACCTTCCTTCCTTGTCACCCACCCTTACTGTGAAGAGAAGCAATCCAATATATGTTGTACATGTGTAGGTGTTCAAAACATTTCCATACAAGATATATTGTGAAAGACTGACTGTATTTCCCTTCTTCCTATCCCACCTCCCACTAGATCTATTCTCTACTTTGATCCTGTGCCTTTTCAAAAGTGGGTGCCTCCATCTTCCCTCTCTCCCAACCTGACCTCCCTTCCATCTTCCCCCCTCTCATCACCTTGTCCCCTACTATCCTGTAGGGTGAGATACCTTAATTAGTGTATATGTCATTCCCTCCCTAAACCAAATTCAATGAGAATAAGGTTTACCCATTCCCTTTTGCCTTCCTGTTCTTCCCCTCCATTGTAACCATTTTCCATTACCTTTTCTATATGAGATAGTTTACCCCATTCTGTCTTTCCGCATCTCCTCTCATTATATTAATCTCTCACCTCTTAATTTCACCATTTAAGTATCCTTCCTTCCTATTAAGTTGGTCCTCTGTCCTCTATCTATGTATACCTGTACACATATATACAGACCTTCACATTTGTGTATTCATATGCCTATATACACTCCTACATAGACTTATATGTGTGTGTGTTTGTATATATGTATATGTATTTGTGTGTGTGTGTGTTTATATATATTTCTAATCCCTTCAATTATTCTCATACTGAGAAAAGTTTTATAAGTTACATAAATTACAATTTTTCCATGTAGTAATGTAAATAGTTCAATTTTGATAAGTTCCTTAGGATTTCTTTTCCCTGTATACTTTCTCATGCTACTCTTGCTCCTTGTATCTGAATATCAAATTTTCTGTCCAACTCTGTTTTTTTCGCAAAGAATGCTTGAAAGTCTTCTATTCCACTGAATGACCATATTTTACCCTGAAACGTGATAGTCAGTTTTGCTGGCTAAGTGATTCTTTGTTTTAATACTTTGCCCGCTGTAATATCATATTCCAAGCCCTTTGATCCCTCAGTGTAGAAGCTGCCAGATCCTGTGTTATCCTGATTGTGTTTCCACAATATTCCAATTTTTTCTTCCTGGCTACTTGTAGTATTTTCTCCTTGATCTGGGAATTCTGGAAACTTGCTATGATATTTCTAGGAGTTTCTTTTTCAAATCTTTTTCAGGAGGTGATTCGGGGATTCTTTCAACCTCTATTTTGCCTTCTGGTTCTAAACATCAGGGCTATTTTCCTTGAGAATTTCTTGAAGGATGATTTCTAGGTTCTCTTTTTGATCATGGCTTTCAGGTAGTCCAATAATTTTTAAATTCTCTCTCCTGGATCTATTTTCCAGTTCCATGGTTTTCCCAATGAGATATTTCACATTGGCTTCTATTTTTTCATTATTTTTGATCTGTTTAATAGTATCTTGATTTCTCCTAAAGTCACTAGCTTCCATTTGCCCCAGTCTAATTCTGAAGGAATGATTCTTTTCAGTGAGCTTTTGAGATTCTTTTTCCATCTGGCAAATTTGGCTTTTTAAGGCATTCTTCTCCTCATTTCTTTTTGAGCCTCTTTTGCCATTTGAATTAGTCTGTTTTTTAAGGTGTTATTCTCCTCAGTCAGGTTGTTAACTCTCATTTCATAATTTTCTTGCATCATTCTCATTTGTCTTCCCAATTTTTCCTCCACTTCTCTTATTTGGTTTTCAAAGTCCTTCTTAAGGTCCTCTATGTCCTGTAATTAAGCCTGTATTTTTCTTGGAAGCTTTTGGTGCAGTAGTTCTGACTTCACTGTCTTCCTCCTGTTCCATGCTTTTGTCCTTTTTGTTCCCAAAATAGGAGTGTAAAGTTGGATTGCTCTGCTTGGTTTGCTTCCTTTGCCTGCTGATGTTGCCACTCAATTACTAGAATTTTGGGCTTTTTGCCATGGTAGGACTCTGCCACCAGACAGGGGAGCTTTGTCCAAAGCACTGTTGTTTTCTCAACTACTGAAGGTATTAATTGGGTGCCCTCTCTCAAGCCTCCACATGCTCTGGCAAACTGGTCACACTTGAGGACCTCTACCCCAGACTGCAATCCAGATCCAAACATGTTAAAGCAAGAGCAATTACCCCTCATACTGGTGGCTTGTTACCCCTACATTCTGCAGGCCAGTAGCTGAAGCTGCCACGTGGCAGTAGAAGCACCCTGATGCCTCAGAAGCTTCTTGTCCTAGGGGGCAAATGCTAATCACCCTCTCAACTACTGGGTCCCAAAGTCCACACTACACTGACTTCTCACTTTATCCTTAGCATCTATGTGTTGATAATTCTGGAAACTGCCACAGCTGCTGGTGCTCTGAAATCCCTCAAGCCAGTGACTGGTCAGACTGCCCTGGGGCTCAAGCATGGATGGGCTTGGCTCCCAGCATGCTGTGTTGGCCCATTCCTGCCAGCCTGCAGGGCTGTCCTCAGAGGGAGATTAGCTGCTCTGTGTCATTTTGTGGGTTATGTAACTCCAAAGTTTTTTTTTTTTTGGAGTTACCATTTACATGAATTGAAGGGCATTGATAATTTCTTGAAAGATGATGTCCAGGCTATTTTTTCTTCTGGCATTCAGGTCATACAATTATTCTTAAATTATCTCTCTTGGATCTATTTTCCATGTCAGTTGTTTGTCCAATGAGATATTTCACATTTTCTTCTATTTTTTCAGTCTTTCAATTTTATTTTTATTGTTCCTTGATTTCTTATGGAGACATTAACTTCCACTTATCCAAATTTAATTTTTAAGGAATTATTTTCTTCAGTGAATTTTTATATATCTTTTCCTATGTTACCAATCCTAGGACTTCTTCTCTCCAATGGATTCAATGGATTTCCATGGCTTTTTTTTTTTTTACCATTTGACCTATTTTGTTTTTTAAGGTGTAATTTTATTCCAGGTTTTTTTTGCTTTCATTACTAACATGTTGACTCTTTTCATGATTTTCTTGTATCACTCTAATTTCCTTTGCTAATTTTTCTCTAACCTGTCTTATTTGACTTCAAATACTCCTTTGTGAGTTCTTCTAGGAAGATTTTGGAGCCTGAGACAAATTCACATTTTTCTTTGAGGCTTTGGATATAACAGTTTTGACTTTTTCATCTTTTGAGTTTGTGTTTTGATTTTCCCTCTGACCATAGCAACTTTCTATGGAGTTGAGGGAGTGCTGTCTGAAGCTTCAGATTTTTTTTGCAGTTGTTTTCAGAACTATTTCTGGGGGTCTATAAAGTTTTCATTTATTCCAAGATGGTGTAATTTAGGGAAAATATGGTCCTGGCTTCCTGGCCAGGACTCTGGTCTGTGAGTGACCAGAGCACTTTTCTCTGTCCTGGAACTGTGATAAGAGGTTCAGATTACCTTTAAGCTGCAAACTCTGATGTTCCAGTGTTCCTCTTTATGCTGGGATTGCCAGTCTGTACTATGACAGGGATCCAAATGTCAGCAAAGCAACATAGTCCTGCTCCCAGTGCCAGGAAAAGAACCCCTGTAATCTCCTTCTCATCACTTGTCTGATCACCATATTGTCTAGGGCAGGGTGAGTGAGTGCTCTAGGACCCTCTGTTGTAGTTGTTGATTCAGTCATGTTCAAGTTGTGCTACTGGTTTGTTGGCCTGCCCTGGCACAGCCTGTGCTAGACTGAGCTGCACCCTCATTGCAGTGTGATAAATCTTTCCTTCTGACCTTCTGAGTTGTCTTGGGCTGGAAAATTGTTTTATGAGAGTATTCTGGGAAGTTGGTGAGTAGGTCAGAAAATTCCAAGCTCTCAAGATTTTCTCCCACAAAGCAGATAAAATAGCACCTTGGCAAAGAAAGTGCAGGTAAAAATGAATAAGAATAGGGGCACAACTGGGGTCTTCCTGTGTCAATTTGAGATGAGAAGTAAAATTCCAGGATGAAGGCTTGTCTCTGTGAAGAATGAACATCTCCAAAGTAGGGTCTGCTTTGAGTGGTAAGCTGATTAAACAACAACAGGAAAGCCCTAGGGTTAGTTGGTCTGAGAGACTGCCTTGGCCCCAGACTCAGAAACTTTTACCCCCAATAGTGATTGGAGTTGTGTGTCTGAGCCAGGAAAGTCTGAGGTAAGCTCTGCTGACAAGGAATGCCAGACCTAGCCATGCTGTAAATAGCAACAGGGGCAAAAAGGAAAGAATACACACCTGGTGAAGGCAGAGTTAGTGAGACAGAAAACCCCTGTCTGTGGAAACTTACAGGACGTGGGAGGTTTGGCTTTGGTTCCAGGCTGGAGGGAAAAAGTGAAGATCTGGGGTAAGAGGTACCATCTCCCATACCCCAGGACTAGAGGTGATTGCAAAAATTAAGTTATTACCACAAAAAATATTCAGGAAAAGGAGAAAGAATCCAAACATAGAAAGCTATTATGGGAAGAGAAGAGCAGGGTTCATCTTCAGAGGAGGGTATTGAAGTAAACAACCCCCCTTCTGCCACAAATAGCAACATCAAATGGATACCAGCCCAAAAAGAACTCAGAGATGATCGTAAAAATGACTTTAAAAATCAAATGACAGATATGGAGGAAAAACTAAAAAAAAATATAAATAATCCAAAGAAAACAGGAATATTTTGAAAAGAAAGTCAACCAATTAGAAAAGAACATCCAGAGAGGATTCTGGGAAGATGGCAGAATAGATAAGAAAATTCTGAACTCTCAAGAATTTCCCCCACAAAAAGAGTTAAAATAGCACCTTAGGATGAACAAAGTGTGGGTGGAGATAAATAAGAACAGGGGAATAACCAAAGTCCTCCTGTGACAATTTGAGAAGATCAAAACAAAAATCTCAAGAGGATGTTTTGTCCCTGTGAAGAGTAAACACCCCCAGGTTAGGTGCTAGCCTCTTATACAACAAGCAGCAAACCCTGAGATTAGTTGATTTGACAGGCTGCCTGAGCCCCAGCCACCAGAATTTTTACCTTCAAGAAAGTGAGGGGAATTGGGCATCTCAGCCCAGGAAGATCGAGGGAAACTCTACTGACCAGGAATGTCAGATCCAGCTGTTCTACAAAGAGTGAAAGGGCAAGAAGGGACAAGCACACACCTGGTGAGTACAGAAATACAGGGGTAGAAAACACCAGGTTGTGGCCACTTACAGGAGGTTGGAGTTTTCACTTTGGTTTCAGGCTAAAAGCAAGAACTGAAGATCTGGGAAAAGAGGAAAAGACAATTTCCCATGCCCCGGGGTTAGAGGTGACTACAAATAATTAGGATATTACCACCAAAAAAGCACAGGCAAAGGAGAAAAAATTCAATTATGGAACCTATTATGGGAAGAGAGATGACCAGGGTTCATCCTCAGAGGAAGATATTGAAGTAAAGAAACCCCCAAAGAGTAATGTCAAATGGACACCTGGCCAAAAAAAATACTCTTAGAAGAAATTTAAAAAGACTTCAAATATCAAATTATAGAGTTGGAGGAAAACTAAAAAGCAAATAAAAATAAGCCAAGAAAAACAAGAAGGATATGAAAGGAAAGTTAGCCAATTAGAAAAGGAGATTCAGAATCTTAAGGAAGAAAATGACACCTTGAAAATTAGAACTGGGCAAAGTGTAGCCAGTGAAATTATAAGAGATCAAGAAATGATTAAACAAAATATAAATAATGAAAAAGATAGAAGAGAAAGTGAAACATAAGAAAAACAACAGATCAAGAGAATAGACTGGGACACCATAAAAATAATCAGATTGACTGAAAGCTATGATCAAAAAAAATCTTAATATAATAATAAAAGAAATAATTAAAGAAAGTTGTTCTGAAGCATTAGGATAAGATTGTAAAGTATAAACAGAAAAAAAAAAAACATCAATCCCACTTAAAAGAGATCCTATGAGGAAAACTCATAGGAATATTACATTCAAACTCTGAAACCCCCAGCTCAAGGATAAATTATTGAAAGCTATAAGAAAAAACAGAAAACCCCAACACTTTCAATGTGATGGTGCCATAATTAGAATCACACAAGACCTAGCAGCAGAGACATCAAAGAAACTTAGGTTTTAGAACACTATATATCGAAGATGAAAAAAATGGGGCTCCATCCAAAATATCATGCCCAACAAAAAGAAGCATAATCCCGAATGAAAAAGTTCAGACTTTTGAGTCTTTGTTAAAAAAAAAAAACAACTGAACTTAATAGAACATTTGACAAATAAGAGACAAGAGAAACATAAGATACATACCAAAGTCTGATTACAAGTGATGTAGTAAGGACAGACTATTTACTTTTTATATACGTAAAATGCAAAGCATATGTCTAAGTTTCTTATTAATAATTGTGAAGCTCATAAGAAAAACTGGGGTAAACCTGAGTATGATATGAATTTAAAAAGTAAAACCATTTAGGAATAGCTAAAAATAATTCTTTTATACAAATGATGTGTAAGAGGTAGAAGTGATACAGAAAATTAAATTGTAAGGAGAGTAATTAGATGGAGGAAAAGGTCTAGTAGTTCTGGTAATCTACTTTAATTGGGAATAGGGGTAACAAGGTATAATACATATATGTTTAGAAGAGCATAAAAGTCTTCTAAATTCAGAAGAAATAAAATGGTAAGGGGATAGGGAGTTGGGAGAGGACAAGGGAGAGATCTTTAGAAAGGAGCATGAGGGAATAGGTCAAAGAGGGATATAGAATGGTGTTTAGATCAATGGGAATGGAAGGATAAAGGAGGGATCTCTAGAAGAGAGGTTAAGGGAATGGGTTACAGGGGGCTATAGAAGGGTGTTTAAACTTAAGGGAATGGGATGAAAAGGGGAGGGATCCTTGGAGTGGGGTAGGCAAGAAAGAGGAAGGGAAGATAGTGGGTACATATATACATATGTGTATGTGTATCTATGGCTATAGAGAAATATATCTATACTTAATTGTGGTCCTGGGGGGTGGGGAGAGAGAAAGAAAAGAACAAAGTAAAAAATACGTAGCAGACAACAAAAGAAAAGTTACAAGGAAGCAAAGAAAAGTTGAACAAGCTTTCAACACAACATGTAAAATTTATCATAGAGGCTTTCTTGAAATGAAAATGTATTGTTATTAATTTTGAATACTTTTTTGTTATGCTATGTACATGTCATGATCCCCCTTTCCTACTTTGTATTTAAGTTCCAATATTTAAGTTTGTGATGTGTTTTTTTCCCCCCTCTATTCTATCTTTATGTTCTGGTGTTTGAATCTAAAATAAAAACAAAAAAAAGAAAATTGGTTCATCCCCAAATTTTTTCTTTGATTCTGTCATTTCTGAGTTTGTTTTGCGGCATATTTGAAGCTATTTGTAGGGAAATTTTGGAGAGCTCTGGCAAGTGTTTGCCTTTTCTCCACTATCTTGCTTCTGCCCCAGTGAAGCTGATTATTTTAACCAAAATTTCAGACTTCATAATTATCTTAAATGAATTTTTGTCTTAATAAGTTCAATTCTAACCATCAAATTTTCCAGTTTATCCTGAAAATTCCATGCATTAGTGTATCAGTGTGGTGTCTTATTGTGTATCACTTAATTTAATCAACATGGGGAATTTTCAGGCAAGATGGCCAAATGAATAGGAGCCAAACACCCCAATTACCACACATGTGCTCCAGAAAAGATGAAGCAAAAGAGTGCCAGATTTAATAATTATTAAGAATTCTAAAGACATAGTTGAGTTCTTCTACTTTTGGGATACAAGATGGTGGATTAAGCAGCAAATTGCTATAGCCCTTCAATATTCACCTCCAGATAAATATAAAATAGTACCTTAAAACAAACCCTAAAACATTAGAACCAATAAAAAGATGGGATGTAATAATCTTTTAGCCCAAGAAAATTGAAAGATTGGAAAAAAAAAGTCTGTTTTATTTGGGCAAAAGGGGAGCACATTTCAGGATAGGAAGAATCCCAGAAAGCTGCGAGTAAGCCCCACCTCAGAAAACCAAGGGGAGATCCTGGCCTGAGTAGAATGGAGTTGGTAGATACAAACACCAGGGTACCTCACATGCATTAGCATAGGCAGGGGAACCAGCAGACTCAAGCTTTCAGTACCACCAACAAAGGACAGTAGAAAAAGATTAAAAATTCATTGTAAATTAAATAAGATAAGCCTAAAGAATGAGTGGGTAAAAGAACAAATCACAGAAAAAATAAAAAAAAAATCATTAAAGAGAATGAAAAATAATGAGACAACATACCAAAATGCATGGAATTCAGCCAAAGCTGTATTTAGGAGAAATTTTATTTCTCTATGTTCTTACACAAACAAAATGTAAAAAAGGAAAAAAAATCACATAATTGGGTATGCATTAAAAAAGGAGAGAAAGAAAAAATAAATAAACATCATAAATTGAGCACCAAACTGGAAATCTTGAAAATCAAAGGTGAGGTCAATAAGATTGAAAGTATAAAACAAAGAAACAAAAACAAGCAAACACACTATTGAGGTAATAAATTTCAAAAGAGCTCATTTTATATATTTAAAAAATCATATAGATAAGGCATTGGTTAATTTGATTAATGCATAGAAAGAAGGAACCAAATATCCAGTATCAAAAATGAAAATGGTGAAATTACCAAAAATTAAAAAGAAATTAAGTCAATCATTATATGACAATAAAACTAACAACCTGAGTGAAATGGATGCATATTTGCAACAATATAAATTGCCTAGATTAACAGATCAGGAAATAAAATGTTCAAATAACCCCATGTAAAACAAGGAATTGAACAAACTACTAATGAACTCCCTAAGAAAAAAAATTCACAGGACCAGATGTGTTCATAAGTGAATTTGACCAAACTTTTAAAGAACATTTGCATCCAATACTATATTATAAAGTATTTGGGAAAGTAGGCAGAGAAGGAATTCCACCAAACTCCTTTTATGACATAAATATGGTGCTGATACCTTAACTGGGAAGAATTAAAACAGGAAAAGAAAATAAAGATCAATGTTCCTGATGAATATGGATGCAAAAAAATTTGGAAAATATACTAACAAGATGATTATAACAACATGTCATATGTATTATCCACTCTAACCTTGTGGAATTTATATGCCAGAAATGCAGAACTGGTTCAACATTAGGAAAATCATCAGCATAATTAACCATATCAAAAACAAAACAAATGGAAATCATATGATTATCTCAATAGATGCTGAAAAAGTTTTTGACAAAATACAACACCCATTCCAATTAAAAATACTAGAGTGCATATGAATGAAGGAAAAATTCCTTAAATGAAAAGCAGTGTCTATCTAAGACACAGCAAGAATTTTCTGTAAGGTGGATAAGCTATCAATCTTCCCAATAAGATCAGTAGCAAAGCGAGGATGCCTATTATCAACATTATTTTCAATATTATACTAGAAATGTTAGCTATAGAAATAAGAGGGGAAAAAAAGAAATTGAAGGAATTAGAATAGGCAGTGAGGAAACAAAACTATCACTCTTTGCAGATGATCTGATGGTATATTTAAAGCATCCTAGAACACTGACTAAATCATTACTTGAAAAAAATAACAACTCTAGCAATGTTGTAGGATATAATGTAAACACACATAAACCATCAACATTTCTTTATATGACGAACAAAGACCAGAAGCAAGAGATAGAAAGATAAATTCCATTTAAAATAACCATAAATAATCTAAAATGCTTAGGAATCTGCCTTCCAAGACAAACTCAGCAACTATATGAACAAAATTACAAATCATTTTTCACACAAATAAAAGGAGATCCAAAACAATTGGCAAAATGTCAATTGGTCATGGGTAGGCTGAGCCAATATAAAAAATGACAGTTCTGTCAAAACTAATTACCTATTCAGTGCCGTACCAATCAAATTACCAAAAATTGTTTAAAGAGTTACAAAAAAAGAACACAATTCATTGTGAAGAACAAAAAGTCAAGAATAGCAAGGAATTAATGAAAAACACAAATATATATGTATGAAGGAAGGTGACCTATCAACACCAGATCTCAAACTTTATTATAGAACATTAATCATAAAACTGTCTGGTACTAGTTAATAAATAGAATGGTGGATCAGTGGAATAAATTAGGTACATAAGACCCAGTACTCAAGGAAGACAGTAATTTAATGTTTGATAAATCCAATGACCACAGCTTTTGGAATAATTATTCATTACTTTATAAAAACAAAAACAAAATAATGCTAGGAAAGTGCAAAGGAATAGGACAACACTAGGTATAGACCAGGATATCACACAATGCACTAAGATAAGGACAAAATGGGTATGATTTAGACACAAAGGGTGACACCATAAACAAATTAGAGGAATAATCTACCTGTCAGATCTATGGGGAGGAGAAGAATTCCTGAGCAAACAAGAGAGAGACAACATTATAAAATGCAAAATAGATATTTTTATTATTTTCAATTACAAAGCTTTTGCAAAAATAAACCAATGCAACCAAGATTAGAGGGAAAGCAGAAATCTGTGAAATAATCCCTACAGCAAGTATCTGGTATATAGGCATCATTTCTCAAACATAAAGAGAACTGAGTCAAATTTATAAGACAACAGCCTTTTCCATATTTTTTTAAGCAATTGGGGTTAAGTAACTTGCTCAAGGTTGCAGGGCCAGTTTTTTCTGGGTGTGATGCTAAGTATCTGAGCCTGGATTCCATCCTCCAGGTCATCCCAACAATGGGGCCAGTGCTCTTACTTGCTGAGCCACCTGGCCACCCCTAAGCAATTGGGGTTAAGTAACTTGCTCAAGGTTACACGGCCAGGTGTTTCTGGGTGGATGCTAAGTGTCTGAGCCTGGATTCCATCCCCCAGGTCATCCCAACAATGGGGCCAGTGCTCTTACTCACTGTGCTACCTGGCCACCCCCAAGCCATTCCCCTATTGATGAATGGCCAAAGCATATGAATAGGCAGTTTTTAGATGAAGGAATTAAAGCTATCTATAGGTGTATGAAAAGGTATTCTAAATAACTTTCTATTAGGGAAATGAAAATTAAAACAACTCTGAGGTACCACCTCATGCCTATCAGATAGGCTAATACAACAAAAAAGGGAAAATGATAAATATCATAGAGGATTTGGGAAAATTGGAACATTAGCACACTATTGGTGGAATCATGAATTGATCTAACCATTCTGGAGAGCAATTTGGAACCATGACCAGAGGACAAACTTTGCATAGTCCTTGATCCAACAATACCACTACTAGGTCTGTTTCCCAAAGAGATAATAAAAACTGAAAAAGAACTACATGTGCAAAAATATTTATAGCAAATAGAGCACCGGCCCTGGAGTCAGGAGGACCTGAGTTCAAATCTGATCTCAGACATTTCACACTTACTACCTGTGTGACCATGGGCAAATCACTTAACTCCAATTGCCCTGCCATCCCCCCTCCAAAACAACAAAAACAAATCTTAAAAGAATATATTTATAGCAGCCCTTTTTATGGTGGCAAATACAAAAACTGAGGGGATGTCCATCAATTGAGCAATGTCTCTACAAATTCTGGTATTATTGTGCAATAAGAAATGATGAACAGCTAGATTTCAGAAAATCCTGGAAGGACTTGTATGAACTGATGCACAGTGAAATGAGGAGAAGCAGGAGAACATTGTACACAGTAGCAGTAACATTGTGATGATCTACTATGAATGACTCAGCTCTTCTAAGCAACACAGTGATACAAGACAAGTACAAAGGACTCATAAAAAGGTTATTCATATCTAGATTAAAAATTTGATAAACTGAATGTAGATCGATGCATATTTTTTCATTTACTTTATTCTTTCTCATGTTTTTTATTTATTTCTTCTTTTACAACTGACTAATATAGAAACATTTTTTACTTGATAGCACATGTATAAAATATATCAAATTGACTACAATTTTCAGAAGAAGAAGAGGGAGAAAGGAAGAAAAAATTTGGAACTCAAAATCTTGTAAAAATGAATGATAAACATTTTCTTAACCTTGTAACTTGGGAAGATGGTGAAACAAAATACTATTTTAAAATGTAGTTGAATTGAATACCCTTACCCAGACTAGGCCTACAAAAAAAGAACACCCAGGAAACTATAGACTAAAATGGAGTTGATAAGAGTTGGAATTAGGGTGGGTCAGTCATAATTCTGGGAGGTATTACCATTCCCACACCCCATGAGTGTCCCAAGAAGGAGACCCTAGTTTTATTAAGCATCTGATTAATTCTGCACTTGGCCTTGGAGCAGGATTTGGCGGTAATTAGTCCACATATCCTAAGAGTAATTTGAGTTTGAAACAAAATAAGTGAAATACCCAGATCATCTTGAAGACCTTAATAATATGTACCTCAATAATATAGGTAAGCCTGACACCTATCAACACTTTTTACACAGTTCATATGTCACATTCTAAGCAAAGCCGTACAATTTACTTTTAATTTTTTAGCTTTTTCCCCTCCTTAAAGGAATACCTGTATCCCTATCTGTTGATGCACTGTATCCCTCCAGTAGAATATACGTCTCTTAAGGGGAGGTACTATTTTGTCTTTTATCTTTTTGTCCCTAGTACTTAGGATTGTGCTTTTCATAGAGTAAGCATTGTTTGTTGTGCTGTGTTCAATTCGAAGAATGGCAACATCCAAAATAGATATCTTAAAATATGTTCTTTGTATTGTATCTCCTCTACCCTGGGTGATGTTTATAGGTGATCACTTTCAAATTTCCCTAGAGAAACTCATCTGTAATATTTTAAGTATAGCTATTGACTTTAGGGATAGGAATAGGACATTAGTTGTCTCAGAATGTTCTGCTCACGGTGTTAAAAACTAGAAAAATTGAAAATTATTGAACTGAGTTGTTAAGCACTTGTGAAAATCACCAGAGGAGAGAATACATACTATAATTCATCTTGTTTAATGCACTTGTTTTCACTCCTTCTCCTGTAATGCATTCAATATTATTCTTGCATAAAGACAAAAAAATGTATATATATATAGATATATATATAGATATAGATATCGCTAGATACTAAAGACATTTCCAAAGGACAAAGAAAAATAAAATTAGATATACTATACTTTAGTCTTCAAACCACCAACATTAAAAGTTATTTTAATTATTTCTTCTGATTATATGGTTAATATACTTTTAAAATCATGTTTATGAAAAAGTTATAGCAACTTAATCAAGAATATGCATTTGACTACAATGCTAATTTCTTTTTTCATATTAGAAGACACTTGGGTAATAGATTATATTATATTATTCATTTCATCATCCTAAAATATACCTAAGGGATAAAAAAATGATCTGATGTTTTAAAAAAATCATTAAATTAAATATGTTCAATTTGGAATATATTTCTTGAAAAATATGTGAATTTTATCCATCTCTAAAGTATAATGTATATTCATTTAATAAAAGACACTCGATATGATAAAAAGATTTGGGGTATTAAATTATAAAATTCTGAAAAGAATTCAGGTATAGTACCTTGAGTTTCAAGAGCTCCTCATGGTGACAAAGTATTCGTTACTTAGTTGAGGGAAATATGATTTAGGTCTTTAATGAGATAGCACAACAACAAAGCAGAAATGACAGAGAAGTGAGATTGGATTCATAAATATATTAAAGGGTATATAGGGATTAATAAAGGAGAATTTTATGATAATTTGAAAAGAGCTTCTTAACTTGGTTTTAAGTTAAATAAAATCTTAGACTGAAAGCTTTTTATGGATCATTTCACATATTTTGGGAGTATTTGTAGGTTTCTCCTACTTCCCTACTTGAGTTAGTCATTTTGGTGAAATTTCATGGTTTAGCAACTAAGATGTGAGCTGAAGACCTGTTAATTTACATAGTTAGTGGGATATTGGATAAATCACTTAGTCTCTTCAGACTCTGATTTCCTCTCTGTAAAATTATGACGTTTAGCTAGTGGATTTCTAAGGAACACTCAGTCTAACATCTTCAACATTTTGATTTTAACGATCCCACTTAGAGACCAATAAGACTTCACTCTGCCCATTTTTTTGATTCTCTGAAGCATCTCAGGTTGTGTCAACAGAAAATGACTAGACATTGAACTAGCAGTTTAATAGCCAAGTAAGCTTCCTTCTGCACTGTCAGGGCAGGAGAAAAGGTAAGGGAATCAAAATGTAGCAAACAACATAATTGTCTTCTCTGCCCCTGCCTTTTCTCCACATCAGGCAAATTTATAGAGTGGTTTATCAGGGGAATAAATTAGATATACAATACACAGTACTAAATGACCATAATAATATAATGTTTGATAAATAAAAAAGTTATAAGTTTTGGGGACAATAATTCATTATTTGACAAGAATTTCTGGAAAAAACTGCAAAGCATTTTGGCAGAAAATAGATAGAGAACAACATATCACACTGTATATCAAGTTAAGATCAAAATTCACACCTGATTTAGAAATGAAGGATGATATCACAAAAAATTAGAGGTGCATGTAATACCTTAATTGCTAGATTTATGACTAAGGGAAAAATTTATGACAAAACCAGTAATAGGGTGCATTATAGAAAATAAAATTGATAACTTGATTAGGTTAAATTTACAACAAATTTCTATGCTTATGGAATCATTTCTCAAGTATTTAGAGAGTGAGTCAAATTTATAAGAATATAAGTCATTCCCTATCTTTCAGATGAAGAAATCAAAGCTATGTATAGTCATGTAAAAAAAAAAAAACATGCTCTAAATCACTACTGATTCAAGAAATGCAAATTGAAACTACTCTGAGTTGCCACCTCAAACTTATCAGATTGATTAATCTAATAGAAAAAAAGTGATAATTTTTGACAGGAATGAGTTTACACTGGGTCTCTAACACACTATTGGTGAAGTTGTGAACTGATGCAACCATTCTGGAGAGTAATTTGGAACTGTACCCAAAGGCTATAAAACTGTGCATACCCTTTGATCCAACAGTACCAGTATTAAGTCCATATCCCAAAGAGAAAAAAAAAAAATAAGACCTATTTGTTAAAAAAAAAATTCTTTTTTGTAGTAGATAAGAACAGGAAATTGTGTGAATGCAAATTTATCAAGGAATGACAGAACAAGTTGTCATATGTGATTGTGATGGAATACTATTTATAGTGCTACAAGAAATGATGAATAAGATGGCTTCATAAAAACCTAGGCAGTTTCTGATAAAATCATAGAAAATGAAGTGAGCAGAACAGGAGAACATCATACACAGTAATGCAATATTGTAATGATTATCAACTGCAAAAGACTTAGCTACTTTGATCAAGATTATTCCAAAGGACTCATGATAAAACTTTTTATTGACAGACAGAGAGATAATTGATGAACTATGAATGCAGGTTGAAGTCTACATGTTTTAACTTTATTTTTCTTGAAGTTTTTGCATATGTTTTCTTTTGCAATGTGGCTAATATGGAAATATGCTTTTTATGACTTTACATATATACTGGATGTCATACTGCTTGCTTTCTCAAGGGTTAGAGAAAGGCAAGAGGGAGATAACTTGAAACTCAATTATTTTTAAATGATGGCTACTATTTTTAAAAAATCTGATTGGGAAACATTTAACCAAATGATTAAAAACATATTTTTCAAAAATCCTAGAAAAAACAAAAAAATCATATTTATTACTGATTTAAAAAAAGATTACAGGGAAAACATCATCAACTATTGACACATATATCTACCTTCTCATCTTTACACAACTAACATAAAGTTATAGATAACATAACATTACATTTTCTATTGGAACATAGAAAATCTCCAACTCTGCTTCCATTGAAAGATTGGGTACCCAGAGGATTGCTACAATGTCTACCCTTAGTGTTCCAGGAATAGCCACGAGGGACAATGAAATGGTTTTCTAATGCTGTAGCTCACAAGGCTCTACTGATATTCTTATAACTGTGATTCTGAGTTTACATAAATTATTTAGTCATCCAATTTGCTTTTAGAAATGGGTATTTACTGTGATGATAAAATTAGTACAAAACATCACTTAAAATGACTGCGACACTATCCCATGAATGGAAACTGAATCCAGAAGAAAGCAGGCACAATTTTCGAGAGAAAATAAGATATAGAGATAGCTCATAACTTCTAGAAGCATTTTTACTAGTTTTCAAGATATTCCCCTTAGGTATGGCATAGGCTTTTTTGACTGGATTCCTAGAAGAAGCTGGAATCTGATGCTCCTCATCAAGCATGGTTTATCCTAAATCTGCATGCACTGCCACTGGCCATTCTATTCCAGACTGTGCTTCTAGCATACATTTGAAAAAGGCTAAATCAGCTAGTTGTTTGGAATCCATTAGATCTTCATCCAGGCATACTATCCAGAGTATGGATAGTAATAGAGGAAACTAAAGGTAAAACCAAGCCAATATTCTTTCCTCTACTACATTTCCCCCAACTGATTACCTTTCAAGGGCTTAGCTAGAAGGCATTTACCTTCACTGCCACTTGCTAAAATCATTAGTTCCAATCTTGTGCATAAGTTTTATATACACATGAAATCTCTCAACCACTTGGAATAGATTTTCTTTTTGAGCCTTATTAAAATGCTAAACGTTGCCAGGTCTCCTTGCTCATAGTTGAGAGATATTCTCCTTTCATAGTGGTCCTAGAGCTGAGTGGGGTGAGATGATTGAGATACTGACATTGCATAAGAATTCATTGATTTTTTAAAGCCTCTGAAAATGTAGGATAAAATCATGAAATCTAAGATATGAAAGGGATTTCATAGGCCTAGTATAACCTATATCATATTGAACATCTCTGCTACAATACAGTTGAAAAGTGGTCAAACCTTTGATTGAAAATTTCTGGTAAGGGGAATCTTCTACTTCCTGAGGCAGTTCCATTACAATTTAGTTCCATTACAACATTACAATTAATTTGAAATGTTAAAAACACCTCCCTTATATTAAGCCTAAATTTAACTCTCAACTCATTTCTCTTAATTTTATCTTCTTCTAAATGTTAACAATGTGTGTGTATAAAATGTCTATGTATTATATATGAGGCCATTCACTCTTTGATCAATTTGGGGAACATGTATGGCAGTGATACTACTTAGTCTAAAGGTACGCACAGTTTAGAGATATAAGGGGAATAGTCCCAAATTGCTTTCTAGAATTATTAGATCACTTCACAACTCCACAAACTGTGTTAGTGACCCTGTCCTCCATTTGGAACTTACTGCCATATATGATGTAAGATTTTAGTCTAAATCTAATTCATTCTGGAATACTTCTAGAATCCCTGTAATTTCAATGAATAGTCTGAATAACTGAATAATGAAGATTTGGGTTTTTTTTTTCCAGTATTCTTTTTCTATTCTGGTCATTTGATTCTAATTCTTGCATATCTAATATGAACCACGGATTTATTTTTGCTATATTTTAGAGATTAATAAATAGTTTTTGATGATTACTGGTTTATAATAGAGTTTTGCACTCTGGTTGTGAAATTTCCTTGTTTTCCTTTGTTTTGTTTTTCATTTCTTCCCGTAAGATTCTCCAACTTTTATTCCTTCAGAAAAAAAATGGTTGTTTTTTTCTATGTTTATAAGTTAACTCTGGTAGTTTAACTGCTATAGAAATAAATGGATCTTTCCTTAATATGATAAAGAGTATTGACCTAAAACCAATAATGAGCTGTTGTAATAATTGAGAAATACTAGAAGGTTTTCCAATTTGACCAAGGGTAAAGCAAGACATCTATTGTCATTATTATTGTTTAATAAATTTCTGTAAATGCTAATTTATCAATGAGGCAAGAAAAAAATTAAACAATAAGATAAAACAAAGTTAGCACTTTTTGTATTATATTTAGCATATTTACTTGCATATCATACACACACATGTGTGTGTGTTTACATTTGTATGTAGATATTTATATATCTACGTGTCTATCTATCTCTCAATATAGCAGGGAAGATGACCTAGAAGAGAACTGAGATATTTGATGTAAGCAGGATTTAGTAGGAGAAGGAATGAGGAGAAGTAAAAATCCAATGGATTAGGAACAGATAAAGAAATTTCAGAACTGCTGAATATGGAGGTTCATTTATGGGTAATGACGTTCATAGTATAACCACCTCAGAATATACCAGATATAGTCCATATGCATTATTGGTCTTTTTTTCTCTTAAGTACCATTTCTACTTCTTTTGTATGCATATTCAGAACTGTGATGTGAGAATCCAGGTGTTGATTAATACTTTCCATCTCAGTGAAAAGTTAGTTGTAAAACTTTTTTTTAAGTCTTTTCCATTTTCTGTATCTGTTATCCTTTCAGTTTTATTCTTAAATGCCCTCAGTATGAGATTCTCAGATTAGTTCCTTACAAAATTTTCTTTAAATCAATTTTACCGTGCACTGCTTTTATGTTTCATGAGGCAATACTGTTCATGATGTTCCATCATCCTTCTCTTTAAGATTTTACAAATGTCTATATATTATGATCTTTGTTTTTCATATCTCTCTGCTTGACAAGCAAGGCAAGTTTTGAATAAAATTCTTTTGCTATCACCAAGGCAACTGAATTTTCTTAAATAATTAAAATGGGGGTAGTAGTAAATTTGTTATGCTTAGTTATGTTCATGTTATTTTATTTAGCAATTTTCTTGTGATTTTGAGGTTATAATGGAAAGTGTGATTAGATATAACTACTGAAAGTGGAAGGTTCCTTTACCTTATGGAAATTACCTTCCCCATTTATAGAGAATAAAAATTATATAGTGTAGACTGTGGCAGTGGCAAAGGAGATATCTAGACAAAGTACTCCAAAACAAAATGAGAAGAGAAAAAACACTTTCAGCTAAAAGAATCAGAGATTTCTTTATAATTATTAAGAATATGGCATTGATGAGGGGAGAGAGAAGAAACGTAAGGATGTTATTACAGTTGTCAAAGCCAATCAATTAGCCTATCCTAAAAAGCCTACACTTAAGGGAAAGTGGAAATGAGGGAAGAGATGCAAGATATATTTTAAGAGTGTAACTGACAGAATTTAGCAACTATGTGGGGGTAAGGCAGAGGGAAAAGTTTACAAACGTGACTAGGAAGGTTTTGAGTCTTGGTGCCTGAACAAATATTTCTGTACATAGAAATAATGATATTAGAAATAAGGCAGTATGAGTTTCACACTTTTATCTTCAATCCCATTAGTACAAAATGTATTTATTTGCTTTTTTTCTGGAGGGGAAAGGACAGAGCAATTGAGGCTAAGTGACTTGCCCAAGGACACATGGCTAGTGATTGTTAAATGTCTGAGGCTGAATTTGAATCCAGGTCCTCCTGAGTCCAGGGCTGGTGCTCTACTTACTGCACCAACTAGCTGCCCCCCAAAATGTATTTATTTAGCTCAGCCAAAATTATTTTGAAGCAATATGGATCTTGTCCTTTACTTTTCAAGCTGTATCTTGCAACTGGGTTTTGAGGGGTTTATTTGAACAATACTTTCCTGATAGGAGAAGCAGGGCTTACAGTGTATAACTCACTCTAAATATCTCAATTAGTCTGGGTAACTGGGAGCCCTGGGAATTTCATTCTTGGGATAACCATGGCTATGTGGTCCACTGCAAAGATAAAGAATAAGTCAGCGATGCTAAGGCAAATAAAATATTTAGAACCCATTTCAGAATATTATGTCTTCCCAGTGGGCTCAAAGTAGGCACTAGTAGGGCAATGTTCAATAGGCAAGTAATATAACTATTTAAAAAGTGACAGATTCCTTTACTTTGGGGAAAATGCATTCCTCATATCTGGCATTTACAAAGAATAAAAATTATACAGTTTAGAATGTGGCAGGGGCAAAGGAAAGATTGAAGCATGCCAGAAAAAAATAAGAAAAGAAACAACAGAGTGACAACAGTGACCAAAGGGTTGCCTAGAAATCCTGGCTTTATTTGCAATCGACTTGTAACACCCAAGCTTAATTCAGTCTTGAATCAAACCACTAAGTGCTACCCTAGTGCTGGTTGTGGGCAAACCATCTTAATTCTGCATATAGCCTGCTGGTATTTTTCAAAATTAGTTCATCTGCCTTTACATTCATTTTCATATGTGAGTCTTCATGCGTTCAGAGTTTTTTTTTTTCCGCTTTTTAGAGGGCAGTTGGGGTTAAGTGACTTGCCCAAGGTCACACGGCTAGTTTTGTGTTAAGTGTCTGAGGTCGGATTTGCACTCAAGTCCTCCTGACTCTAGGGCCAGTGCTCTCTTCACTGTGCCACTTAGCCACCCCTACTTTCAGTGTTTTTTAACAAGATTTATGTTTTTCTTTCATCTTTGCAGATACAAAGTTCAACGGTAATCAGTTTTGTTTGATTTTGACCACTACTTTAGAAGTGAAAGTGTAAAGAAATGGAGATGTTTATGTCACAGTTCAGTTGGATAAAAGAGGAAGTGGGATAGTTTGTAAAAGATGCAATACTCTTAGGTCAGACTACTAAAACTTAATGGGATGTTTAAGAACTCACATGTAAAGAGCTGATGAAGCTGCCTCATTTTAGCCCCTAATTCCAATGTTGTCAGCCATTTCAGTACAGTGTGGAAGGAGCAAGGATAGCAAGTTGGTTTTGAAGCCAGGCTCTGCCTCACAGGAGCTGTGTTACTCAAGACAAGCAGTGAAACTTTGAGTCTCCATTTCCTACCTACAACATAGAGGTAATCATACTTGCATTACCTCCCTCAAATGGTTGTTGTGACAAACAAATAAGCTAACAGATGTGAAAACACTATGTAACCGTAAGACATCACAGAAATGTGAAAACTGCAATCAGCAGGATTTGGGTAGGTTTTTCTTAGCATGGATTTTAGTTGGATATCTTTTTTTTTCAAACTTCCTGATCCCCATTTTTCACATTGATGTGTTTTCTCTCTATTTTTTCATAACCTAAACTTTTTTTCAAAAAAATCTTGGAGCTTATTTTCCAAAACCTTGAAACATTTAAGTTGATCTCTGCTGAACTCTCTTCAGTTTCAATTGAGGATTAATCAATGCTAAGTAGAGTAGAATAATTACTTTACTTGTTTTACATATGATACCTCTACCCATGTGCCCAAATATAGGATTTGCCTTAATTATGACAGTCTTTTATTAATTCACATTTAATTTGCCATTTTATTATAACTACACTGGCACCACTGCTTAGAAAGAGCAATGCCACACTGCGTCTTCAGAATCCCTTTCTGCTTGCCCTCATGATTCATTTGGCACTTGCATTTTTATATAATCCAATGATTAGAGCAAAATCCTCCATAGTTTAATGCTTTCCTGAGGCTTTTCTCAAAAATATCCTTAATAGTCTTGTGTTAGCTATAGGGGAGAGAGTCCTATCACTAGAACCAATCATCACCTTCTCCTGATTATCTCTGAAGGGCAAGAATCTACATTCATATATATGAATCAATGGCTTCTGCTAAAATAATTCTCTTCTGGCTTTGGCTATCTTTTTTTTTTCCCCTTTTTTTTTTTTTTTGTTTATATATATATATATACATATACATATACATATACATATATATATATATACATATATATATATATATATATATATAAAACCCAAGAGAACCAGGGACCTTTAGAGATGGAAGGAATTTTAGGAATTGCTCAGTCCATTGCTTCTTTTGAACAGACAAAATTAAGGCACAGTGAGTTAAATAATTTCTCCAAAGGATCAGAGGTTAGAGATAGACTTTGCACTCCTGATTCTCAGCAGATAAAGTATTGGACTTTGATTTAAAAGATGGAAATTTGAGTGTTTATTAGTCATACAATCATGAACAAGTCACATCCCTTCAGTACTTTTTCCTTCTCTCTTAAAAGTGGGCATTTCTGTAATGGTAATGGTAATTTGAAGATCTGTACCTTAATAGGATTAAGGGAATTTCAAGATCTTCCCTGCCTCTTAATTGACTGAAAGTCCTCTATATGAAGAGTCTGTTATATTTTGCTATTCAGAATTATACTGGCATATTCATAGTCACCATTAGTGCTGTGAATATTGCCTTAGCAATACAGCTACTTACCTGAACATCTTATTCTGAGGAAGAAAAAAAAAACGATTTGCAGAATGTAAAGAATTATATAAATATGAGTTCTTATGATTTCTACTATACTACTTTGTGCAGATTAGTATCTCTTTCATGTAGGCATAAAATATGACAACTAATAATCTAGATGAAAATTAAACTACAAATATAATATGACTATCCCCAAATTGGAGTGTTTTGTTAGAAATTAAAATTGTTTTGGAATGTAGAACTGTTCATTGAAATTAGAATTGTTTTGAAACATAGCATACTCTCCAATGCAAGCTTTGAACTTTGGGGAATTTCTTCTTCACTGGACAGTTATTCCCTTATGGAGATTACAGGGAATTTTTTTTTAATTGACATTCACCTGTGTTGACCACTATAGAAAGATAATAAACATTCCATTCATTCCTTTTTAAACAATACTGATATCAATGAATGTTTGGAATGGGTTACTGGAACACAGTCTTGGCCTAGACATAAAACTATGACTTATTACCCCTAGTAAATATACTAGGAATACAAGCTCTAGACTTAAACTGAACTGGTTTTCCTGCTTGAATCTTCCAGGAATTCATATAGCTAAGCAAGCACATTGCTAATCTCAAGGACCTTCTTACTCTTTTGCTTTAACTCCAATTATCATGAATATATATTCTTCCTGCTATTTCCTAAATGGGCCTAGAAAATTACAGACAGCTGTATTCTGATACATCTTCCAGAGTACAGCTGTTCCATCTTTCCACTCCAACATCGCAAGATTTGAACAGGAATGGGTCAAAGAGCAATGGTAATTTCAGTTGCTAAAAGTAAAAGCCATTTTGATTCAAAGACGTAACAGGTTGTGGAAAGATGTTAAAGTAAAAAAAATTGCATAATAAAATTTTCATTTTATCACATCCCAAAACATATACTTATATGTATTCTCAAATACAGTTCTCTGCATGTGTATTACATACACAATTACCACATTATGCACTTGTACACCACAATTACCATGTGTGTATGTGCTCCTGCATATGAATTTATATAAGAATATAAAACACATGTGTGGATATATCTATATCCATATCTGCACATATATGTATATTGATAAATTTAGGAAGCTTTAGAATTGGAAGGGACCTTGGAAGTCATTGGGTGCATGTATAAAATACTATGTATGTAGTAATAGATAACGCACAGTACATATACATGTGTGTATGTATACATACATATATAATTGCTGAAGACTATTGGATAATGAATTGGAATTGAAAACAGAGTAGGTGATTATTGGCCTAGATTGTTCTAGAAAATTGTATAGTTTTTCTTTTCTTTTCTTTCTTTTTTTTTTTGCCTTTTTTGGAGAGCAATTGGGGTTAAGTAAAGTAACTTGCCCAAGGTTACTTACACAAGGTTAATAACACAGTTAGTGTTTGTGTTTGTGTGTGTGTGTGTGGGTGGGTGGGTGTGGGGGGGTGTGGGGGTGTGTGTGTGGGGGGGGTGTTAAGTGTCTGAGGCCGGAACCGAACTCTGGTCCTCCTGACTCAGAGGCTGGCACTTTACTCACTGCACCACCTAGCCACCCAAATTGTATACTTATTCTAACAATCCCAGGATGCTTATTGCAAAAGTCTTTATTTTTAACTCCCATGTTCCTCCAGTTATAGTATATGGACATAAATTTTGCATTATCCTGATTGTGGGAAAAATGCACAATGAGCAATATAATGATGCATGATGGTCCTTGGCATGTTACTGATGTTAACTTATAGGTGGGAAATGGTGAATAGATATCTAAATTATATATCACCAGAGAAAGGAAGTGTGCCAGTAGTGAAGTAAGAATGGAAAACAGCAGCTGAATCACCAGATGCTGCAATTAATACCTCTGAGATATTAAATGAAGCAGAAGATTTTTGAGTGAGTGGATCTTTTATGGTAGATTTACAGAAGACAACAGGGGAGTTTCACAGCAGGAGAAGACATAAAAAGAGTGAAAATGAAGTCTTTCAGTGGATGGAGAACCCACATCAATGAGATACAAACCCTTCTAAGTATCTAAGGATCCTATTGCTGTTATTTAACTTATTCTCCATTAGAAATTGAAGGTCTATGATAGCTTTCTTGTTTTTTATGCCTTCCTTACATATCACAGTTTGTTCAATTTTTCTTTTCTCCAAATAAAATCTCAGTATCATTTAAGGGACAATGGCTGCATTTTATATATTAATTCTCAGATTTATAATTGCCCCAGTCAAAAAATCATGCTTTAAATTATGAGATTGCAAAGAGGGAAAAAGTTTATAAATTACAAAATGCTATAATATAACTTCTTCATAGACTCTAAGTTCCTTGATAATAGGGTCTCCTTTTTATCTTTGTTTCCCTAGTAGCTAGCAAGGTGCTTTACATGCAGTATGTGCTTAATAATTGTTAAAAAATCAAGTCTTAAGGAACTTAAGGTGGCACCATGAGTAGAGCACTGGCCTTGGAGTCAGGAGGACCTGACTTCAAATGAGGCATCAGACACTTAGCACAAAACTAGCTCTGTGACCTTGGGCAAGTAACTTAACTCTAATTGCCATGCCTTCCACCTCTAAAAAAAAGCAAAAAAAAAATCATCTAATTATTATAACATACTTTAATGATGAAAATTTTCCTAATTTTCTATTTACCTAGATTTTATTCATTGACAAATATGTTAAATGGGACTCTGGTAAATGAAGAAAACATAATTTATTGAAACTTTTGAAAAATAATTATTTGTTTGTTTGAGATAAGCAATTGACCTGGGATTTCACTTGAAAAGAAACTACTGGATGAGGACATTATTTCAATCAATGCAGGAAGGTAACTTCCTTGAAATCTCAGATATGTCCAGATTACTACAAATAATCAATCCTTTGAAGTCATTGAATGAATTCAAATTTAAATGATTCAAAATTATGGTCATTGCTTTTAGCTCAATAAAATATACTTCACTATTTTGAATAATGCTATAATCACATTAATCAGTACCTAACCTATAAAATTAGAAATTTCCTCGAAGACTGATAGGTTGTCACTTGCCCAGGGTCTTAAACCAATATTTCATAGGTAATACTTGAACTCAGCTCTTTCTCACTTTGAAAATGGCTTTCTCTGCATTGTACCAAGGTACCTTTCACATATAGAAATTTTCACAGGTGTCTTGAATCAAAGAATCTCAGAGTTTGAAAGAATGTAATATATTATCTAATCAATCAATACCAGAAGCAAAATCTGTTCTACAATATCACTGACAAATGTTCTGTAAAAATTTTCTGAATTTTAAGGGTAATGTGAAAGAAAGATTGAATTATTCTTTTTTTTTTTTTCCTGGATGATGGATGCAGTTGCAGAAATAGTTTTATGCAGCACTTCTCCCTTTTCTCTTGTTAGGAGGAAGAAGCTGTTACTTAGAGATCAGTGGTATAAGAATGTAGGTGGAATACTAAAGTTGCACTGCCATTCAAGAACCTACTTTGAGGGTGATGCATGAGCAAAGAATGAGAAACTAATGAACAAGCTGGGTCAAGAATGCCCCATACCAATTCCACCAGTGTTATTCAGGGGGCAAGAAATACAATTCTTATTCGGGGACAAGGTTGGAAAAGCATGCTGAATTTCAGGACCAGAGAAATGTGGGGCCAAAATTCACCCAGGAGATTTTAGTTGAAGACTAGTTTAGCAAGTCTGGATAAACACTGAGTCCATATAAAATATTTTTATATGTATGTTCAATTCTGCATAATCCTATTTTTTTTAATTCTGTAAATTATTTTTTCCTTCCCCCAATGCACATAATTTTGAAGTGTCATGACAAATTGGAGAGAGTAAGAGGATGTGGGTGCTGTAATCAATGTCCCATTATGATGATAACAGCATAAGGATAAGGAAAGGCAATCAGATTACTGTACAACAACAACAGCAAAACTTTTAATAAAGTAGTATACCCAATAAGAAAAAAACAATTATACTCAAATAGGATATATTTTCTCAGGTTATTATAACACCAGGAGTTAAGTGCACATGTATAAGAACACATACTACCAATTAAAATATATTGAGAGGATGTGTAAAAAACATGCATGGTCAATGAATATTTATGTTACATGCCATGGCAACTCATCCTGCAACCCCAGTAAAGAGGGTATATTTGCGAGAATCAGTATGCAGTTATAATGGTAATAGCATAAGCATAAGTAAATGTAATCAGACCTTATGATACCAACAACAAACTTTCAATCTAATAGCATAACCACAGAACACACACACACAATCCTCCCACAGGATACACTACCATAGGCTATCATGCCACCAATATGTAAGCCACATATGTGAGAAACAGATATCTAAGAAAACTGAATGGAGAGCACATTCTAAGGAACATGTATGACCAAAGAATATATATGTTACATGCAAAGATGAAATATACTTCATCCACTTCAGAACATCTTATGTCTCTCTGCTGGGCATCGTGCCCACAGTCTCTACTATATATTGTATCATATTGCCCAGGAATCTCTGCTTTTATCATGGTTAGTGAACTGTGTTCTCTGCAACCACCACTAATTTTCTATTTCTTTATCCACAAAATGGTGATAACAATATATATATATATACATATATACATATATATATGCTCTTTTTTCATTTTTTTAAAGATCAAATTAGATAATTCATATGAAATATTTTATAAATTTGGAATGCTATGTAAATATCATTTTTGTTCATCGTCATAGGATTCAGTTCTTCACAGACACCTTCCTCTCTCTCTTCCTATCTACTGAGGTTCACTAATCAGAAATCCCCACCCAGACTAAGGTAGAATTATGCTATGTTAATACAGACATGAGACTATGAACCATGACACCCAGTAATGTAGCCAAATAAAGAAGATTGCAAATCTCCCCAGACTAAAATAAATGTATTCTTTAATTGTCCATATCTGGAACTATCCTAAAATCCTTAGTACAAGTCAGCTATCTGATTTGGAGTTAGAAAATTCCTTATAACTCATGTTAAATTTGTAGTACGTTTATGCCCCCCAAAACTTATAGAAATAATTTTTTTTCTAAAAAAAAAAAAGAAAAACAAAACCTAAACCCAGAAGCTCTGTGGCAGGTGGGACAACAAAGCACACCAAGTTCTTTATGTAAAGGAAAAGAAGGAAGAGAAAAAACAAGCCAGGTAAAACACTAAGGATCCAGATTGCTGACTCCATTAAGTAAATCTGTGAGGAAAAACATGAAAATCCTCTATATGGTAGAGTTCAGCTAGCATAAATCTTTCTGTTGTCTCTATAATTAATATTTCTCTTTCTTTCTCATAGCAATGCTTTAAAAAAATTAATGTAACTGTTATCTCCATCTTGCTTTCCTTATGTCTTCTTTTCTTAAGCTTCAAGATCCTAGTTCCTTTGTGATCCTGTAAGAAGTTACCAAGTAACAGCTACTTAGCTTACTGTAGTCATATTGCTAGTTGTAGCCCATGAATTTTCCTGCATGTATTGTCACAACTTGCTCCTGTTACTGTTAGGGCTAAGATATGCTGGAGCCAGCTCAAACCGGTCTCTAGCTGATTGCTAAATTTTAAGTGTGAGCATTTACACCTTGGAGATTAAAAAAAAAAGATACAAATAAGTAACATTGTTTTTGAGTCATTAAGTCATAGTTTTCTTGATTGTCTAGATTTAAGAAAGGACTAGACAAAATGTTAATTTTGAAGACTAAACTTAAAATATTTTTTGTTTTAAGTAGACCCAGCTGTTAATTATGTACCATCAAAGCCCAAGCTAGCACGGAACTTTAAGGTCATCAGTCCAATGTCATTTTCTGTTTAGGAAAATGAGACTGAGAGGTTAAGTGAAATGTCTAAGGAAAAATTTAAATCTAGGTATTAACAACTCCAAGTTCAGTTCTCTACTCATTATGTCATTCTTTTCCAGACCTCTGTTACTACTAACTCTAAATGTATGATCCTATGACTTTATGACTTGGACAGTTATATCATATATTAAATGTTATCAACACTTAAACTCCCTATTTTCACAAGATTTTATTATTTACAAATCATCAGATTTATATTATGCATTTTTCTCATTATAATGTCATTTTAGAATGATCATTAATTTGTGCTGCCTTCCATCTCCTTTTGTGGTTCACTTATTTTCTCTCTAGTACATTTTGCCTCTTCTGCTAAATTTGTAGGGCATTTTTACAATTTTTTCACCCTATATTAACATTTTCTTATTCTATGCTATTGTTCTCCCACCGTCTCTCTCTCTTCTCTCTGTCTCTGTCTCTTTCTGTCTCTCTCTTTGTCTGTGTCTGTGTCTCTGTCTGTCTGTCTGTCTGTCTCTCTCTCTCTCTTTTACTCTCTCGCTCTCCATTCTAGCTGGCATTAACAGATGTATTATACTCTATTTCCCAGAACAGAGTTCTATTTACTCTTAAATATTATAGTAGTCCCTCTTGAAATCATATTGAGTGTTTGGGTCTCTTTATGATCTTTCTCTCTCTCTTTTATCCCAACATTTATCTCCTTATTATTCTATAGACTCAAAATATTTTTTTTTTAGTTTTTTTCGTTATTCTTGAATTGTACCTCTTCTTCCCTGTACACCATATGGCATTCACTACCTCTCTTAGCTCCTGCAAATTTGATTAATACTCATTTAGTGCTATGATCTATAAAAAACAATTCCTTCTGTCAGTGGTATAACTTTCCACTTAATGCTCCCAAGGAAAGTTTCAAGCAGATTTTGTTCTATCCTATAATATCATAATAAATAGAATTCCCAAAATGCAGAAACTGTTTCTTTGAAAAAATGAAACAACCATTAAGGAGATATTTCTATTTCTGACTTATTTCCTCACTTTAAATATACCAGTTTTGAAGCAATAAAGTGCAAAGACGACTGCACATACAGACAGAGGATATAGGTTTAAAACCAATCTCTACTTTTTACCAGTTGTGTGGTCCTGGGCACATCACTTAACATTTCTGATACCTTGTTTCCTTGTTGGTAAAATGAAGGCATTGAAATTAATGATCTATAAAGTTCCTTCCAGCCCTGATTCTAAGATCCTGTGGAGAAAAGTGTCTATATGTAGGCAGATTTTCTTCCTCCGCACTTGTTAGCACTAATACAAATTAAAAAATGATTCAATTCAACGATTATCTATTAAGCACTCACTATGCACAAAACTGTTGCTATGAGACTAGAGACACATTAATAACAAGAAGTCCCCATCTCTTCCTTCAGCGATCTTTTGGTCTATCAGGGGAATGCTGTAAAATAATAATAATGACAAAACAAAATTAGATAATGCTTTAAAGTTTTATGAAGTGCTTTATTCACAGCTATTCAGTGAATTATATTGAATAAAAATTATCCCTCCTCTTTTAAAAATAAGGAAGATGAGGTTCAGAGAGCTGAAGTAATTTGTCAAAATCTCATAGAAGGTCAGTCAATCAATAAATTAAGAACCTATTATGTGCCATACACTATGCTAAGCACTGTGTATACAAAGAGGGGCAAAAGTTTGCTCACAGTCTAATGTGGAAAAAACATGCAAACAACTATGTACAAGCAATCTATAGGTAGGATAAATTGGAATTAATCATCAGAAGGAATGTACTGGAATTACAAAAATGGGAAAAGTATTCCTGGGGAACATGGGATTTTAGGTAAATCCTGAAGGAAGCACAGGAAGGCAGGAGGAAGAGATGAGGATGGAGAGCATCCAAGTCTTTAGATCCTGAAGTGGTAATGCCCAGATTTGGGAACAGATTAAGATCTATTTAGGTTCCTGTAATAGTAAGAGAACTTGAAGATTCTCCCTGCCCTCTCATGGACCTCAAGTGGAACCCAACAGGAGGGGCTTGATTGGAGTTGAGGCTTGTTTTTAAGGAAGGATTACACCTTTTGTTACTTCATAATTAGGCAGTGGATCATGAAAGTTGTGATGTTCTCTTACCCTAAAGAAGGGTATATATATACTCTGAGGTTAGGTTTTGTTTTGGGGCTCACTTATGGGAAGAGTTGTATGATTTGACCAGATGAGACTCTTGGTAGCTGTTGAGCCCCCAGCTTTGAAAACCTAGATGTTGATGATTGGTATCTATGTATGTATGTGATGTTTAGACAGCTAGAAGCCTTGTCTGTTGGTCTGTTGAATTGTTATTTTCTCTCTCCGTATTTTTTGTCTGCTTGCAATTTTGGGGGGTATTTTTTGAAGTTCAGGGTGCTGAATTTCCCCCCCCCTAAACTAAATGATATATATATATATATATAAATATACATGTACATGCTTTATTAAAGTAAAATTGTTAACCCCTTTGAGTTGCTTTCCTTTAGAAAAGCAGATTAAAAAAACCTATGCTAGTAACCATCCTGGGTATGCTAGGGTGCTTGCTGTTACAGTTCCCTACTTCCAAGTTCAGTGATCTTTGAATTATTACAAGCTTGTCTCTCCATGTCTATCCATAATAAAACTGTGAAATAATAGAAATGAAATAAGTTCATTGAAAAAGTCAAACAGAGACATTAAACTTTTGGGGAAGGATAAGCTTGAGACATAGATAATGGAGGCTGTGCTGGAAGTTAGGAAAGACTTAATAAAGAATGTGAGAATGCACTTGAACTGAGCCTTGAAGGAAAAAGAAAGGATTTTTTTTAAACAGATGGAAATGTGAAAGGAATCTGCTTCAAGCATCAGGGACAAAGAGAGAACAATTGAAGCAGAAAATAAGTTAAGATCTGTCTAGTCATCCAGAACCATACCAGTATGGCTACAGTAGAGAGATCACAAATGGAAGAATGGTGAAATAACTTTTGAAGATAGGTTTTAGTCAGACTATGGAGGGGTCCAAAAGCCAGAGGAAAAGAGTTTGTAAAAGATTTTTGATGAGTATCGTGAACAGACTTATACATTAGAAACATTTTTTTTGCTGGGTTATTATGATTTAATTTCTTTATCTTTTTCTGGGTTTATTCATTTATTTTTTTCTGGATGTAGATTTTCAGATCTACATTATGTCACTTTCCTCTCCCCTATAAGAAAATCAGGGAAAAAAATACATTGTAAAAATGTACAGTTAAGTGTTTAAAATTCCTGCATTGGTTTTGTTCTCACTTTACGTTTCAAATACCCTAATCTGTACTTTAAATCCATCATCTCTCTATTTGGTGGTGTATATATGATGACTATGAAAGTATGGCAAAGACAACCCACTAGCAATCTGGAATGTCTCTTTAAATTTTTTCTATTGTTCAATATGATTTTTTTTAACTTTTAGTATTTTCATGCTTGTGGTCTCTAAAAGAGAGCTGAATGTGCTCTTCAGCCAACATGATAGCAAGTAGATTTTGAAAAAAATAAAGGGAATTACACATAGGAAGAGTGACTGCACTTCAGGAATGCTATTGGGCAAACTTTCATTGGGTTTTGTGTTATAGAAGTCTGTAATTTGCAAGCTTTGTATTTCACGTAATTGTTGATTTTTAATTATTTTAATAGATCTGTCACTAATTAATTTTATTATTGTTTCCTCCAGTCCCATCATATTCCGATACCTTGACATGGTGGGAGCATAATTCTTATTCATAAGATTTCAGACTTCAAGTGGAAAAGAATATCACAGGTAATCTAGTGTAATAATATTTCAGACATCTGACTCTTGCTTTCTGCATTCAAGCACAATATAATTAAAACTTATATTCATACACTGCCTTATACTTGTAAAAATAGTATTCATTGTCTCATTTCAATCCAATTTTAAAAGTACTGATTAAGTGTATGTAATACTTCTTGGTCAGTCCATTGTGAAAGAACACTAGACTGAGATTCAGAAAGTCATGAGTTAAAATCTTGCTTCATATTATTAGCACTTTTATGAACTTGAACTTAATCTTGTTAAGTCTTAGTTTTCTCAGCAGTAAAGTGAGGACAATAATGTCACCTGCCTGACAGGGTCATTGTGAGGATCAAATAAGATGACCTGTAAAGCTTGCTGTAAACCTGAAAAGTATATTAATAATAGCTATTATCATTATATTGCTGGTTTATTTGATTCCCACAGCATTGTTAAATAAGTTAGAGCAATGTCTTAGAGTTGAGGGAATAGAATCAAATGCTCCAGTCAAAATATTAGCTTTTGCAAGGAGGCAGGTTGGAAAGTGAAGGGAAGGGAAAATAGATTCAAGAAGATACAGAAATGTTTAAAGACATGAACACAAGGAAATGAGAGATTTCACACATAATGTCTTCAGTCTTCTAACTAATTTCCTCCATCTACCCAGTAAAGTAAGTGAGCTCTTCAACTGACAAAGGTATATGGGGGAGGGGAGCCTGAGGAAAGAAGAGAAGGTTCAAAACAAGTATTGTGGAGCATTGGTATCAAACTCAAATAGAAATATGGGCCGCCAAACTGTACATAACATTTCCCATAAGCCAACATTGAACTAGAAAATCACGTAGTAATAGTATATTTCTTTTGTTAAATGATTTCCAGTTATGTTTTAATCTGGTCCCAGATTTAATCCAGCAGCCCTGGCTTTCACAACTTTGCTGTAGAGATTGAGATAGCAACATATCTTCCTCTAATTCTTTTCTCTGTTGTCTTCAATCCCTTTCTATTGGTTGCTTCCCTCTTTATCATTGAAAAAAAAAAGTCCTTCCTTGATATTGATGTCTTTTAAAGGTCTGGTCTTATATCTCTATTCCCATTCACTGCCAAACTTCCTCATTATCAATTTATTTTTTAACTCCCACCTGTCTTCTTTCTCCACCAATCAACTTAAATTTAAAGTCATCAGTGATATATTGCCGAGTCCAGTGGCCTCTTCTAGGTCCTCATTCTTATTGACCCACCAAATATTTTCTTCTCTCTTTGATTCTGTAACACTGGCTTACTATTTCCCTTATTACTCAGCATTTTTCACTGGTTTCCCTTCCTTCTCCAGTTCCTTACTACTGATATAAACAAACAAACCTTTTCCCACCTACTTCTCTCTTTACACTCTTTCTCCCTTAGAAATCTCATTTGTTTTTGTGGAATTTGTTACCAGATATATGCTACTAGCCTCCAAATGTAAATTCCTACTCTTAACCCTTCCCCTTAGCTCTAGTCCTGAGTTTAAGGCTGAATCTCTCAACCTGAATTTTGCTCTAACAATTATAGTTCAATAGACCCCAAACAAAACTAATCAGCATTTTTCTCTAGGTTGCGCCACTTCCCACATTTACATTTTTTTTTTGCTAATAACATCCTCTTCCTTTCAGTCAACTGAGCTGAAAACATAGTAGTTATTTTTGATTCTTGACTTTTTCCTGTCCTAGCCACTGCTACTCAAAAGTCTCTTTACTAATTCTAATGGAACCTAAATGCCACACTATAAATCCCATCCATCTGCAACTATCATGTTTCAGATTCCAGTGAATGCAAGGACAGTTTGCAACAACTTCCTGGCTGATTTTTCTCTACCTCAAATCTCATTCATTATGGGTCTTCACATTGATGCCAAACTAATACATAAAACTGATGTCACTCATCTGCTTAAAATGTCAGTTGCTTCCCTTTGAATACTGAACAACATATACACTTCTTAGCCTGGCTAAGAATCTGACTTGAATCTACCTTTCTAACCTTACTTCACTTTATTCCCCTCAGAACTTCTATATCCCAGTCAACTTTGACTAGATGCTCTTTCCAGATCTTCCCCCAGCTCTATATTTATCTTGATGTCTGAAATGAATTCTATTCACCTCTCCAATTAAAATTCTCTTTCAAAGTCTATTTAATGTGCTACTTCCTACATTATACTGTCCCTAATTTCTCCAGCTGAAGTTAACCCTAATTCTGAATGTCTGACCACATTCCATCTTATTTCTGTGACATTAATCATAAACCAACTTCCATTAAAGTCATGCGTCTTCATAGCTAATCTCTCTCTATGAAATGTTAAAGTTCTTAAGATCATAGGATGCACAGTGAGAAGAGACCTTAGAGATGAACTAGCCTAATCTTCCATATTTATGTATCAGGAAACAAACTAGAGTTGAGTTAATTTTCCCAAGGTCACATGGGCAGTAAGAAACAAATCTGGGATTTGAACCCAGTTCCTCTGAGTTACAATCCAGTGCCCTTTACACTACTCAGAGAAGGGAGGGTGTAGTTTTCCCTCTTCTTATGCCCAAGTCTTTCAGATACACCTCAGTTAGATAATCAGTGTCTAAGTTGAATTGAAGGGGAGAAGACGTTACCTTCTTTTTCAAGTGAGAAAACTGAGGCACAAGGAAGATAAGTGATTTGTCCAAAACAACAATAACACATAAATGGTGGAAGTAGGATTGGTGTTTCTCTCTCTTTTTACACACCTTGGTACCATTTTCACAACACACCATTTCATCCCTTTATATTTTGAGAGATTTTTCAGTTAGTGGTTATAGAATTTTTACTCCTTTCTAAATACTGTAATTTCATTTAGTTTGTACCAGGTAAATGACATTTATTACATATCAACTTGTTTGTTTGTTCTTCTTCAAATCAAATGCTTTATTAACTTCTGGTTTACATCATTCATTTCTAACAGATTTTGAGTTACAAATTTTCTCCCCGTTTTTCCCATACCTACTGCCACAAAAGAGCAATCCCACTGGATATCTCCTCCTCTAATCTTCTCTCTCCCATATCTTCTCCCATACCCCTTCGACTTTCCAGTAGGGGATGGTGGATCTATATGCCCCAGTAACTGTATATCTTATGGCCCAGTTACATGTAAAGTAATGTTAATTATATATATATAAACATTTGATTTTAAAACTTTGAATTCCAGATTCATTCCCTTCCTCCCTTGTCACCTATCCTTACTGGGAAGATAAGCAATTCAGTAGAGGTTGTACATATATAGCTATGCAAAACTTTTCCATGGTGGATATATTATAAAGGACTCACTATATTTCCCTCCCTCCTATCCTACCTTCCACTTGTTCTATTCTCTACATTGATCCTGTCCCTTTTCAATAGTGGTTGCTTACAACTTCCCTCCCCCCGTGCCTGCCCTCACTTCCATCATCCCCCCACTCATCCCCTTACCCCCTACTCTCCTGTACGGTGAGATACTGTGATAGTAATGGCAATTAAAGATTCCCTTGTATTGGCTTGGTTTTCAAATTGATTGTGTTAAAACCCAGAGCTTATTAATCCCACCTGTGGGATGGACTTGTTGATGTGAAAAGAAAGTCCTGAACTGGGAGGAGCTGGTGACGTAGATTTGGAGAGACACAAGAGAGAGGCAGAAGAACTTTTTGGAAGCAGCACCTCGCGGAGGCAGAGAGAGAGACTGAGAGAATTGCTGGGGGACTTCTGAGACCTGCTCACTGAGCTGCCAAGGACTGAGGAGACATGGCTGTTTCGCTGGTACTTTGTCTGTCTGTTTTGATGTTGTTTTGCCAGATTTGTCCACTTGTGAAAGACAGTCCTTTTGTTGAAGAAGTCCTGGAACCTGGCTGTTGGCTAAGAAGCCCTGAGACTGTCCTGCAGACAGAGAGTGAATGCTGTCCACTGATGAGGGACAGTGCTGTTGTTGCAGGGGTCTGGAGATTGTCCTGCAGACAGAGTGAACACTGTCCACTGGTGAAGGACAGTGCTGTTGTTGCAGGGGTCTGGGAGCCTTTCTGTTGGTTCAGAGGCCCTGAGGAGGGATTTTCTTGTTGTGTGTTTGCAGAGATCCTGGGAGAGGGTTTTGCTGGTGTTTTCAGGGGTTCTGGGACTGTTCTGCAGACAGAGGATGAATTGATGTGGAGACTGGCAATGTGTCTTGTGGCCTTGCTGAGCCTTGTCTCCCCAGGAACCAAGATTGCTGAGAACTTGCCTCCTGTCAAGATGAAGAAAAGACCTCCATTTGGGTATTAAGTGCTGTGCTTAAACTTGATGTAACTCTGGGATAGATTCAATTGTGATCCAGGGGTGGGGAACTTTTGACCTTTTTGTGCTCTGTGATTGAACAAATGAAGGTATTTTACTTATGTTTGGAAACTAATCTCCATTTGAGAAGAGGGGCTTTGTGGTGGAGTAAATGAAGGTACAGCCTAGGGGTAGAGTAGTATTTAGAACAGGGACTTTGTAATAGATTGAATGATTGGAAGGTCCTGGGGTGGGGTAGTACTTGGAGATTATTTAATCACACTTAGTAAATGCTGTATTTTGAATGATGTCATGTTTTGATCTTCTCTGTTCTTGGATGGTCACTGAATAAAATGGAGAGCACCTATGCTGGTATTTTGAACCTTGGGAAGTTGCCTTTCCTTGATATTACATTACAGATACCCTATTTAGTGTGTATGTCATTCCCTCTGTAAGCCAAATTCAATGAGAATAAGGTTGACACATTCCCTTTTGCATTCCTGTTCTTCCCCTCCATTGTAACCATTTCCCTTGCCTCTTCTATATGAGATAGTTTACCCCATTCTGTCTCTCCATATTTCCTCTCATTATAATCTCTCACCTCTTAATTTCACCTTTTAAGTATCATTCCTTCTTATTAAATTGGTTCTGTGCCCTCTATCTATGTATACCTGTAAACATATATACACACATTCACATATGCCCACATACCCTCTTATATAGACATATATATGAATATATATATATATATATATATATATATATATATATATATATTCCTATTCCCTTCAACTATTTACATAAATGAGAAAAGTTCATCAGTTACATTTAACATTTTTCCATATAGGGATGTAAATAGTTCACATTTGATAAGTTCCTTATGATTTATTTTCCCTGTTTACTCTCTCATGCTTCTCGTGCTTCTTATATCTGAATGTCAAATTTTCTATTCAACTCTGGTTTTTTCATCAAGAATGATTGAAAGTCCTCGATTCCACTGAATGATCATATTTTCCCCTGAAACATGATACTCAGTTTTGCTGGGGAGGTGATTCTTGGTTTTAATCCCAGCTCCTTTGACATCTGGAATATCATATTCCAAGCCTGTAATGTAATGCCAAGCAAAGGCAACTTCCCAAGGTTCAAAATACCAGCATAGGTGCTCTCCATTTTATTCAGTGACCATCCAAGAACAGAGAAGATCAAAACATGACATCATTCAAAATACAGGATTTACTAAGGGTGATTAAATAATCTCCAAATACTACCCCACCCCAGGACCTTCCAATCATTCAATCAATTACAAAGTCCCTGTTCTAAATACTACTCTACCCCTAGGCTGTACCTTCATTTACTCCACCACAAAGCCCCTCTTCTCAAATGGAGATTAGTTTCCAATCTAAGTAAAGTACATTCATTTGTTCAACCATAGAACACAAAAAGGTCAAAAGTTCCCCACCCCTGGATCACAATTGAATCTATCCCAGAGTTACATCAAGTTTAAGCACAGCAGTTAATACCCAAATGGAGGTCTTTTCTTCATCTTGACAGAAGGCAAGTTCTCAGCAATCTTAGTTCCTGGGGAGACAAGGCTTAGCCAGGCCACAAGATACATTGCCAGTCTCTTCATTAATTCATCCTCTGTCTGCAGAAAAGTCCCAGAACCCCTGAAAACATTAGCAAAACCCTCTCCCAGGATTTCTGTAAACATACAACAAGAAAATCCTTCTTCAGGGCTTCTGAACCAACAGAAAGGTTCCCAGACCCCTGCAACAACAGCACTGTCCTTCACCAATGAACAATATTCACTCTCTGTCTGCAGGGCGGTCTCAGGAGCTCTTAGCCAATAGCCAGGTTCCAGGACTTCTTCAACAGAAGGACTGTCTTTCACCAGTGGACAAATCTGGCAAAACAACATCAAAACAGACAGACAAAGTACCAGCAAAACATCCATGTCTCCTCAGTCCTTGGCAGCTCAGGGGGAAGGTCTCAAAAGTCCAGGGCAATTCAAAGTGGCCCCCAGCAATTCTCTCAGTCTCTCTCTCTGCCTCCACGAGGGTGCTGCTTCCAAAAAGTTCTTCTGCTTCTCTCTTGTCTCTCCAAATCTACGTCACCAGCTCCTCCCAGTTCAGGACTCTCTTTTCACATCAACAAGTCCATCCCACAGGTGGGATTAACAAGCTCTGGGTTTTAACACAATCAATTTGAAAACCAAGCCAATACAGGGGAATCTTTATATTCCATTACTATCACAAAGCCCTTCAGTGCCTCAGTGTAGAAGCTGCCAGATCCTAGGTTATCCTGATTGTGTTTCCACAATATTTAAATTGTTTCTTCCTGGCTGCTTGTTATATTTTCTCCTTGATCTGGGAATTTTGGGAACTGGCTATAATATTCTTAGGAATTTTCTTTTTGGGATCTTTTTCAGGAGGTGTTTGGTGGATTCTGTCAACCTCTATTTTGCCCTCTGGTTCTAAAACATCAGGGCAGTTTTCCTTGGGAATTTCTTGAAGGATGATTTCTAGTTTCTCTTTTTGATCATGGCTTTCAGGTAGTCCAATCATTTTTTTAAATTATGTCTCCTGAATCTATTTTCCACATCAGTGCTTTTCCCAATGAGATATTTCACATAGCCTTCTATTTTTTCATTTGTTTGGATCTGTTTAATACTATCTTGATTTCTCATAAAGTCACTAGCTTCCATTTGTTCCAATCTAATTTTGAAGGAATGAGTCTCTTCAGTGAGCTTTTGAAATTCTTTCTCCATCTGGTAAATTTGGCTTTTTAAGGCATTCTTCTCCTCTGTGTTTTTGAGCCTCTTTTTTCATTTGAATTAGTCTATTTTTTAAGGTGTTATTTTCTTCAGTCAGGTTGTTGACTCTCATTTCATAATTTTCTCACATTGTTCTCATTTCTCTTCCCAATTTTTCCTCTACTTCTCTTATTTGGTTTTCAAAATCCTTCTTAAATCCCTCTATGGCCTGTAACCAGCCTGTATTTTTCTTGGAAGCTTTTCGTGCAGGAATTCTGACTTCACTGTCTTCTTCCTGTTCCATGCTTTGATCCTTTTTGTCCCCAAAATGGAAATGTAAAGTTGCATTGCTCTGTTTGCTTTGCTTCCTTTGCCTGCTCATGTTGTCACTCAATTACTTGACTTTTGAGTTTTTTGCCACAATAGGATTCTGCCACCAGACAGGGAAGCTTCATCCCAAATGCTGGGGTTTTCTCAGCTGCTGAAGGTATTAGTTGGGTGCCTTCTCTTAAGCCTTCACAAGCTCTGTCCAGGTGTTCGCACACCCCAGGACCCCCACCCTAGACCTCAATGCAGATCCAACAGGTTAAAGCAAGAGCCATTATCCCTCAGACTGGTCACTTTGTCACCCTACAGTCTTCAGGGCAGGAGCTGAAGCAGCCATGTGTGGCTATGGCTGCAGGGCCCTTCTACCTCAGCTGCTTTTTGCCCTGGGGTTAAAAGCCAATGCACTCCCACCTACTGGATCCCAAATTCCACAATGCACTGACCTCTCACTTTGTCTTTAGCATCTATGTGTTGATAATTCTGGAAACCACCACAGCTCCTGGTGATCTGAAACCTCTCCTACCAGCAGGTGGTCAGGCCACCCTGGGGCAAAGACTTCTGGCTCCCATGGGGCTGGGGTCACCTCCCAGAGTGCTCTGCTCGCTGCTCGCTGCTTGCTGCTGCCCTGCTGGGAGGTTAGCTTCTCTCTGTCATTTTGTGGATTCTGTAGCTCCAAAGTTTCTTCAGAGTCACCTTTTCCATGAATTGGAGCAGGTGAGAGCTGGAGCCCTGTGGAAATCCTGTTTCTACTCCACCATCTTAACTCCACCCCCACATATCAAATTGTTTATAGACAACTGTGTGTATCTTTCTACAGTGTATCATCAATAGATGTTTAAGGTCCTTGAGGAAATAGACAACATCTTGGACAATACCTATAGCACTTAACACAATGCCTTCAACAGGAGTAAGTCCTTATGAAATATTTGTGAAAAGAATAACTGAATTATTGAGGGCAAGAATTCATTATTCTCTTAGGTTTCTAGTATATTACAAACCATAGATACATAAAATAATTATTTTAATAAATATTTAGACATCTGACTATTAAGTTGGGTATTAAAGAATAAAATCATATTGCATATGTAACACTCCATATGTGACAACCTCCATCACCTCATACTTACTCTCATGGATCACCAAGAGAGTAGCTACTTTCATATTTTATAGAATGTTTCTTGTAAATATGTACTCCCAAAATTCCTAAATCTCATAAGCCCATATCAGTGAACTTACCCTTATCAATCAACCAGTGGACAAAATTAACTCAAAGCAATGTGATTTACTGAGATGTCACAGAACAGTAGCTACAAAACATTGTACTTATAAACTTGGGGCACACTCTCCCACAAATACATGGTGTTCTTAGATATTAATTTAATATGCAATTAGAGTAGTGAGGCACACATGTGGGAAACATGTGTCTATGGGCAACTCACTTCCCCCAAATTGCAGGAACTAATGATGTCAGTTTAAAATTATCCTCATAGAGTCCTTACACTCTTCTCTGCTTGACTATCATGTGTTTGTTGGATGTGTCATTCACCTGGGCTCTCAGGGGTCTGCTTCTTTGTGAAGCTCAACTGTCAACTTCCAAGGCTAGTACTCTTGTGAGTTTACACCTGGCTCTCTTTTATTGCCAGAGAAATTGCCCCTTAAATTTGCTTCCTATCTAGAATGCTGCTGATCTGTGCCTTCAAAGGGAGTGTGTGTCATGAATTCAGAGAATCATGGACAGAATTACATAGATTTATGGAGAGTAAATAAGCACAGCTAATAGAACAATAAACAGAAATGACTATAACAATGTAAGAACAAGAACCACAAAACATTCAAAAGTGAATGCTGCAAAATAACACAGAACAAGGATGGTCTCAAAGAAGAGGTATGAGAACTCATTCCAATGTATGTCTTTGCAAATGTGGAAGGTCAATGGAGGAACATTGCATGGATTTTAAGACTTTTACAATGTATTAATTTTTGCTTATTTTCCCCTTCTCTTCCCCTTTCTTATTTTTAAATATATTGTTATATGCGTTGACTTTCTGACAAATAGAGTGATGCTGTGAGAAAAATTGCTGGCATAAAAATATAAATAAAATAGAAATAGCAGTAAAATTAATTTTGAAAAATAGAGTGTGTATCTCTTTTCTCTCTTCAGTGTGTTTCACCTATTTTGCAAACGTCCTCGTAGTAATGAAATATCAGGTGACTGGACATAGATAGATAGATGGATGGATGGATGGATGGAGATAGATAGATAGATAGATAGATAGATAGATAGATAGATAGATAGATATTGTGCAAGTAGTTCTACCTCAGAGAACCATGGCAGGTGGGGGGACAGAAGGTAAGAGGAATTCTCTTATCTCTCTTAGGTAGGATTTGGTCAGGCCTTCCTGACTCAAGATCGAAGTAGTGACTCCCAAAGGTTATAACAACCCAATCATAGATCATATCATACCCCCATGAAATCATAGATGCCACAGGAACAAAAACAGAAATAGAAATAAAACCGCCTCATTCACTAATCTTTCATAGTTGTGGCAGCCAGGAGAATATGCAATAACACCAAGACATAATATGGAAACATCCCAAACCAACAAAATGGAATTAATATCTTAAAACCTCTTTTTTATCTGGGATTCATATCTGCTGCCTACTTCCTCACTTCCTCAAACACATATAGAAACCCTTAAAACAGTTGGGTCAGACTAACTAGGTACTACCAGTCCTGAATACAACAACGAGGGAGCTAAAATATTTGCTAGATCCAAAGCCTCCAATGCTCTTCTCTGTGGAGTGGTCTTCCATGATATTCTGTTTTCATGTCCTTGTCAGTCTCACTCATGTCTGGTGCACACACACTCAGTTGAGTTCCTCCATCTATCCTTGTTCACCTTCATCTTCAATGCATATCGCAAGCTCTGTTCCTCTAATCATGCTTGTCAATTATATGCATGGCTTCTTCTAAGGTATCTTCATTTCAGTACATGCTTTCTTGTCTATCTGTAAACAAAAAAAATGCTTAAATTTCAGGAGGAAAGCCCACACAGGATCATAGATTTTGAGGTAGAAAGGGGCCTTAGCAACTACCTAGACACTGGTTTCTAACCTGGGTCCATTAATAGATTTCATGGGGTTCATGATCTTGGAGGAGGGAATTTCTGTCTTAATTTTCAGTAAATTTTGGTTTCCTTTGTAATCCTATGTATTTTATTTAAGACATTTAGAAACACACTTCTAATAAGGGGCCCCCAGTCTTCCTGTCAACCAAGACACACAAAAACTGTTAAGAAGCTGTTATATCCAGTGCTTTTTAAACTGTGGGTCATAACCCCATATGGGGTCACAAAAATCTGACAACAGTAAAAGGTTTCTGGATGTGCAATGACAAAAAACTAATAATCAAGCATGTAATGAATGAAAGGCATTTCTGGCAGCACTTGCCCATGTTGCCTTATACAACTTCACTGCAGCCTTGGTTCTGAAAACAAAACATGTACTCTTTGCACTGAGAATGCCCTTAAGGTCATGAAACACCAGCAAATGCTGCTAAAATGTGAAAAGGGGTCAAAAATGGAAAAATAAAAGTTTAAAAATCCCTGATATCAATCAATAGAAAAGGGACCACTAAATAATACATAACGTTACCTACTGGCAGATATTGACTCAGGAAACACATTAATATTACCCATGTACTGTTATATCTTTATTTATTTTGTTAAATATTTCCCAATTACATTAATCTGGTTCAGGCAGCTCTCAGTGGTGTTGGAGGCAGCAATGAAGCTTGCAAGCATGACACCTCTGATTTAGAAACAATTTCCTCATTTTATATAAATGGAAAATGATAAAGAGACATTAATTGATTTGGTTAAGGTCATCATTAAATAACTAGTTCAAACCTGGATCTTCGGATACCAGATCCAATACATAGCCTCACTCAAAATTTTTACACACTGATCTCAGGAAGTAAAAGTCTTACTGGAAAAATTATTATCATTTACCATCAAAGTACAAATGTGACTCTAATAGATAAACTTCCTCATATGATGATTTTTTACTTGTCCACAGTTCATTTTTGTGAAAGTCCTAACAATCTGGAATGTTACTATTTTAGCTGAAGTATAAACCAACTTCATCATTTGACTTCCTTTTCTATATCAGAATAGAACCAGGTCAGAACCTAGGAGAGGCCTCCTAAGTGGAAGTCTACTGACAGCTTCAAAATGTAAACACCTGGTGATCTGACATCAAGGGAGGAAATAAAAAAAAAAATCATAAAAAGGAGACACCAACTCAAAAGCATAGTCATATAGAGTCAATGATATCACAGGATTTAAAGCTGGAAACGGACAATTCTCTAATTTTACAAATGAAACTGTGCTGTTGTGAGAGCACTAAGTACATAGTAAATGTTTGGACAAATCCCAAGTGGTTTAAGGATATCATAATATTGCAAAAAGTATATTAACTGATGTTCTCTTTCATGAAAAGCTTAAATTATGTTCAATATCTTTATGCAAGCAATGTAACTTCACTTACATAGCATGTAAGGTAATTCGGTGGATCTGGACCAGGATCCAGGAAGACTTAAGTGCAAATCAAACCTCAGGCACTTAATAGCTTTCTTTCTTTGGGCATGTCACTTAATCTCTTTCTACCTCAGTTCCCACATCTGTAAAATGGAATTAATAATAACACCTACTTCCCATGTTGTTAGGAGTAATCAGATGAGATAATTTTCATAAAGTGCTTAACTCACCCCAGTGCTATGTAAATATTAGCTATTATTTGTATTATTGTCCTATTATGGCAACGTTAAGTATGGGATTGTCAAACTGTTGTATATCCTTTTTTTTTTTAGCAATTGGGGTTAAGTAACTTGCTCAAGGTTACAAGGCCAGGTGTTTCTGGGTAGGTGCTAAGTGTCTGAGCCTGGACTCGATCCCAAGTCATCCCCACCCTGGGGCCAGTGCTCTTACTCCCTGAGCTACCTGGCTGCCCCCTGATATCCTTTTTTTTTGAAATAGTTTACTGTTTCTTTAAAGCATTTAGAGCTAGATACAAATAAGATATAGATAGATTCTTCAAAGCAAGATGCTAGGTGAAAATAATATTTTAATTAAAATATTGAAGCATATTTGTATTTAAGTTCAGAATATAAAAAGGAAACAAAAAGGTTCTTGATTATTGTAATTTATGACTTTTTTTAATTGAGTAGGGATTGGTTATGGAACAGTATACTAATAAGCTATAAGTATTTCATGTTAGTCAAGGAAGGTGGCTGAATCATCAGCAGTCAGAGGCAGCAGCCCAAGACCACAAAGGAAATCATTGTTGGCAGAGCATATGCCCTCCCTGAGTTTTTTTTTTTAAAGGGAAAAAAAAAAACTAAGCACATAAAAATGAGTGAAGAGAAAAGCAACAAAAATATTATATATTCCAGACACTTTTCTAGGCACTTGAGATACCAATATAAAAGTGAGATAATCTCTGTACATAAAGGATTTGCATTCTAATAAAAGAGATCACATATGGATGGTAATGGTGGGTAAGAAAGGTTATTGTGATTTGGACATAATGCTAACTTGGCTACATCCTATATATTTTGGCTTTCCAATCTTCTCTCAATTTGCTCAGCTTTGAACTCTGACCAGCAACAAATCTACACTCTATCTCAGCCTTTTGGATATCAAAACCCATAGGATTTTTGTTCATGATTGATATCAGCTTTTGACTTAAATCTTTTAATCACTCAGTTCCAGGATTTCTTCTCCCTTCCCTCTGTTGCTCATCTTTTCCTGGTCTAAATTTCAGAATTCTGAAAGGTCCAAGTAATGTGTCACTCCCTTGCCCAACAAGGGGTCCCATTGTCTGGACCCAAAGATGTGGTCTGGACATGTTTCTGACCTATGGAGCCTTGCTTTTAATGAGAGGAATCAAGCTCCTTTTTCTCATAATTTTCAGTTTCTGGAATTACTACCCCAGAGTCCCAGGGACAAATTAATTTATAGTTTGGATTATAGTACACAATTAGAGTTTTTTAAAAAGGGGAATAAAATGGGCATCAACGTACAATGTAAATCAGGCATGGCACAGGTAATTTGTTAATACATGTACTCACAGAGAGACACAATATCCTCCCTCCCACACACAACATTAAACATGAAAGACAACATGCATTAACTGAACAATATAATACAGAATGCAATAACTTAACTTGCAAATATTGTCACGACCTTTTCGGAAACTGTTACTTAACTTCAATCAAACCAGAAGATAATATTTCTAAAGTAGATAGGGTAGTGTATGGAACATAGTAGGAATTTAACAAATTCTTTTTGAAAATAAAGTGGTTTGTGTGGCTTCTAATCATGCATTTTATATTTCTTTTCAACTCTGTATTGTCTAAACAACTTCTGGTCATTGTTTTGGGCCTGATTAGCTCAGAGTGAATGTAAATAGCAATTGTTTCTCTTTTGTCCAAAAACCCTAAGGGTATTTCCCTTCAAGATTTTTTTTTGACTAACTAAAGAAATAGAAAATAGATTGAATAAATCAGTGCATTTAGGGCAAAGTCATTATTGTTTTTAAAATTGTTTTAATATGTAATTTAAAGTTACTAGAAAATTTACTTATGTGGAATATTCTCTTCTCTAATTATACCAAATAAATTAGGTTATTGCTGCATTTGCCTCATTTCTTACCTAGCCTTAATCACCTAATGGAATTGTTTGTCATACTGAGATCTGTTGAAGATGTTGGCTTAAAAAGGCCAAGGTCTCCTACTGCATCCAGGGTCATCTGCAATCCTCCTGATTTATATTTCACCCTTGGATCCAAATGGCTCTAAAGGAGAAAAGTGAGGCTGGTGAGTTTGCACAGACCTTCCTCACTTAAATCAAATTCACTTCCCTGCTGTGGCATCACTTCCTTCATGTCATGGTCCTCTTTGACAACAAAGGACAACCTACAGTCTGAACAACTTCTAGTACATGCATAATGACAAAAAATGGCCAGACTGAAGCCAACTCTGTTATCAGTGCTGATTCTTTCCAAGAGCATTTGAATAGTTGTCCTGGCCTCCTTTCCTACCACCATAAAGCTTTGATCTGATGGAACTCAAGAATTTCTGATGTCTTGAACTCAAAAGTCTTCTCTAAGCCTAGACACATACATTTCATGATAGATATGTTAGGTCAGGAAAAAAAAATACAGAAATGATAGAGGAGGCAGGGGATTAGGTATAATCCTATTTATTGAAATTCTTACTTATAGGAATTTTCCTGTAGCTGCTGCTATGTGAACATGGTCACTTTGTTGATGTAGAGAAAGGTCAGCTCTTTCAATTTCTCAATGAAAGTCTTAGAATTCTATGATGCTACACAGAGAGTTGAGGAAAGAAATTCTGAGCTGTTGATTTTTTTATCCTGCCTTTTTTTTTCTTTTGCTTTTTGTAGCCAATTGGGGTTAAGTGACTTGCCCAAGGTCACGCGGCTAGTTTTTGTATTAAGTGTCGGAGACCAGATTTGAACTCAGGTCCTCCTGACCCCAGGGCCAGTGCTCTATTGACTGCGCCACCTAGCCGCCCCTTTTATCCTGCCTTTCTAACCCCTGTCCCCACACTATTCCTATTGTCGGTAAACAGGGAAAAATCAATTTGAATCAAATGAAAAAATGCCAATTCTTTTCAGAAGTGAGTCATTTCATGAATGAAAGAAGGCCCCAAAGCAATAAAATGATTGACAAGCCACGAAGGTCAACTCTGAACATGAGATGACCTTTGTTATATAGTGATTTCCTTATGTAAGGTAATAAACAAGTATTATCTCAGCAGTGTAACCCAATTAAGAAAGGATAGATTAGGCCTAGTCAGAAGAGTTTCTTAGAAGACGCAAAATGTCATATAACAATGTTTTCATGGCAGTAGAACATAGATGAATAAATGGGTACATATAGAGCAAACTCATTTTTATAAAATTATATTTACAAACATAATCTTAAGTTATTTGGAAAATTACTTATATGGAATAGTTTCTTCTCCAACGATACTAGATAAATTAGGTTATCACCGCATTTGTTCTCTGTTTATACATGACAGTCGAAGTTTGGTATTTACCCATAGCAATGCATTATGTTTTTTTCCATTTTTCAAGTGCTTTATTAACTTCTGATTTACATCATTCATTTCTGTCAGATGTTGAGTTACACATTTTCTCCCCATTTTTCCCCTACCCACCGTCCCAAAATAGCAGTACCACGGGATATCCCCTCCTCCAATCTGCTCTCTCCCATATATTCTCTCATATCCCCTTTGACTTTTCTAGTGGATCTCTATGCCCCAGTGCCTCAATATCTTATTTCCCAGTTATATGTAAAATAATATTATTAATAGAGTATATAAATATATATACAGTATATGTAAGTATGTGTGTGTGTGTGTGTGTGTATATATATATATATATATATATACATATGTATATTTAAATATTTGACATTAAAACTTTGAATTCTAGATTCATTGCTTTCCTTCTTTGTCACCCGCGCTTACTGGAAAGATAAGCAGTCCAGTATAGGTTGTAAATGTGTAGCTTATGAGAAAAATTAACATAGATGAAATATTGCAAAAGACAGATTATATTTTCCACCCTCCTATCCTACCTCCCACTTGTTCTAATCTCTACTTTGATCCCGTCCCTTTTAAAAAGTGGGTGCTTCCAACTACCCTCCGCCTGAGCCTGGCCCTCCATTATATCATCCCTTCTTTCTTCCCCTTCTCCCCTACTCTCCTGTAGGGTGAGATACCCTATTTAGTGTGTATGTCATTCTCTTCACAAGCCAAATTCAACAAGAATAAGTTTGACCCATTTTCTTTTGCCTTCCTATTTTTCCCCTCCTTTGTAACCATTTTCCCTTGCCTCTTCTATATGAGATAGTTTGCCACATTCTCTCTCTCCCCATCTCCTCTCATTATATTCCTCTCTCACCTCTTAATTTCACCTTTTAAGTATCATCTCTTCCTATTAAATTGGTCCTATGCCCTCTTTCTATGTCTACCTGTAAACATATATACACACATTCACATATATATTCATATGCCCGCATACCCTCTGATATAGACATATAGATAGATAGATAGATAGATAGATAGATATGTATTCCCTTCAATTATTTTCCTACTGAGAAAAGTTTCATCAGTAACAATTGTCATTTTTCCATGTAGTAATGTTAAGAGTTCAAATTTGATAAATTCCTTATGCTTTCTTTTCCTTCTTTACATTCTCATGCTTCTCTTGTTTCTTTTATCTGAATGTCAAATTTTCTATTCAACTCTGTTTTTTTCATCAAGAATGCTTGAAAATCCTCTGTTCCACTGAATGACCATATTTTCCCCTGAAACATGATACTCAGGTTTGCAGTCTTGCTGGGTAGGTGATTCTTGGTTTTAATCCCAGCTCCTTTGTCCTCCAGAATATCATATCCTAGCCCTTTCATACCTCAGTGTAGAAGCTGCCAGATCCTGGGTTATCCTGATTTTCTTTCCAAAATATTCCAATTGTTTTTCCTAGCTGCTTGTAATATTCTCTCCTAGATCTGTGAATTTCGGAACCTGGCTGTAATATTCCTAGGAGTTTTCTTTTTGGGATCTTTTTCAGAAGGTGATTGGTGGATTCTTTCAAGCTCTATTTTTCCCTCTGGTTCTAAAACATCAGGGCAGTTTTACTTAATAATTTCTGGGAGGATGATTTATAGGTTCTTTTCTTTGGTCATGGCTTTTAGGTAGTCCAATAATTTTTAAATTATCTCTCCTGGATCTATTTTCCAGGTCAGTGGTTTTTCCAAATGAGATATTTCACATTGCCTTCTATTCTTTCATTTGTTTGGATCTGTTTAATAGCATCTTGATTTCTCATAAAGTCATTAACTTCCATTTAGTTTAATCTAATTCTGAAGCAATAGCTCTCCTCATTGAGCTTTTGAGATCCTTTTTCCATCTGGCTAATTTGGCTTTTTAAGGCATTTTTCTTCTCATTTCCTTTTTGAGCCTCTTTTGCCATATGAGATAGTCTGTTTTTTAAGGTGTTATTTTGCTCAGTCAGGCTGCTGACTCTCATTTCATAATTTTCTTGCATTGTTTTCATTTCTCTTCCCAATTTTTCCTCCACTTCTCTTATTTGCTTCTTAAGGTCCTCTATGGATTGTAACCAGCTCGTATTTTCCTTTGATGTTTTTGGTGCAGGAGTTCTGACTTCACTTTCTTCCTCCTGTTCCATGCTTTGATCCTTTTTGTTCCCAAAATAGGAGTCTAATGTTGCATTCTTTTGTTTACTTTGTTTCCTTTGCCTGGGCATGTTGTCACTCAATTACTTGACTTTTGTGCTTTTTTGCCACAGTAGGACTCTCCTACCAGACAGGGGACCTTCCATCCCAAATGCTGGGGTTATCTCAGCTGCAGGAGTTATTAGTTAGGAGCCCTTGCTGAAGCCTCCACATGATCTGGCAAGGTGGTCGCACACCCCAGGACCTCCACCCTTGACCACAATCCATATCCATGCAGGTTAAAGCAAGAGTGATTTCCCCTCAGCCTGGTTGCATATTTCCCCTACAGGCTGAAGCTACCATGTGGCACTGGCTGGCTGTGCCTGGCTTCTCGCCCTGGGGGCAAAAGCCGAGGCACTCCCAACTACTGGGTCCCAAAGTCCTTACTGCACTGACCTCTCACTTTGTACTTTGCATCTATGTTTTGATAATTCTGGGCCACCACAGCTGCTGGTGATCTGGAGTCCCTCCAGCTGTCACCTGGTCAGGCCCGCCCTTGGGCTATATGCTCCCAGAGTGCTGAGCTTGAGGATTCCTGCTGGCCTGCTGGGCTGTCTTCAGTAGGAGGTTAGCTTCTCTGTATAATTTTGTGGGTTCTGTAGCTCCAAAGTTTGTTTAGAGTCCCCTTTCACATGAATTGGGGAAGGTAGAATCCTGGAGCCACTGGGAGTAGAAGCCACTGCTTCTACTCCACCATCTTGACTGGCCCAGCAATGCATTATTGAACCATCTGATTGGTCAATGTAACTGAAGAGATACTGCTATACTTCTTCTGAACTATTTTTTTTCTTCAGCACTGCTCTAGAATCTATCTGCAATGTAGCATTAACCTACAGTCTAGTACAAAAATCTTAGTGTTTTGAGAAATTTAGGAAAGTAGAGGGCCTTATAAATTATTCATTAAAATAATAAAACACTCTATGTAATCAACAAGTTAAGAAAAGGTCAACTGCAACATTTGGTTGGCCAGTGAAGTGCTCCAATAAGAGGCAAACTGTAGTGAAAGTTGATGGCATTCTATTATTGTTAATCTCCATTACTGAGATGGATGATAGTGGATTCCATTTGCATGGTAAGGGGCTAGACTTTAATCCAGTTGTTTATGAAGTTTTCTGGCTATAGTCAAAAGAAAATCTTATAAGATAGAGTCTCTGACAGCAAAAACACATATTAGTCATTTAATAAATATATCTTTATTTCAGTTTCAACTTTGGGTAATTTTTTAAAAGCTATTTGTTAAAAGAAGGGAAATTAATGACTTCTACCAGCTGTTGAAACTCACTTCTTGAACTATGACACATTCAGAAATATTCCTAATCTGAAGAAGGTGGTTTAGAGAAGTGATATTTTTCCCTTTCTTCCTTCATAGCCAAAGGGAGTCAGAAATTAATTCCAAGGTTACCAAATAAAAAGTATATGGGTGGATAAATAAAAGGTAACATTTGTAAACTATTTTATTAAAATGGAAGGAGGAGCTAGAGAAAAGCACCATAATAGGCAAGGGAAAAGAGAAGGAAATAAACATTTATATAGTACCTGCAGTTTGCTAGGCATTATGCTAAGTGTGTGTCTTTTTCTTTTTACAAATATTTTCTCATTTGATCCTCACAAAAACCCCAAGACATAGCTATTATTATTATCCCAATTTAATGTTTGAGTAAACTGAGGCAAATAGACATTATGTGACATACCAAGGGTCTCATAGCCAGTACATACGTAAGGACAGATTTGAATTCAGGTCTTCCTAAATCCAGGTCCAGGACTCTATTTGTTGTGCCACCAGCTGCTTAGCATAAAATGCTCGTCTTCCTGAGCATACTACTTGAAAATTGTAATGGCTCAATTTAGTCACTTAATAGGTGTTTGTTTTTTCCAGCCACACTAAGTTATTCAACTGATTTTTATATTCCATAATTCAATGGTTGACAGTCACCTCAAATTCAATGCTGCACGATGCTTTGGGGGCTCTAGGAAACCAACTCATCTGACTGTGAAAACCACAAAAGTCCTGAGAGAGTTATTGAGGAGCTCTTGAAAGCTAATGTCTTTTGTTCTCTAGAATAGTATATAGGAGGGAGATTAATGATCCCTTTGTAAAATTAGTACACACCTAATGACAACAAGAAATATAAAGAACATTGAAATCAACTAGTATCATTCATTAGAGAAGGTCTGCACAGAGACAAAGCTCTCAAGCTTAAAATTCTCATTGAAGTTATCTGCTTTAACACTTTCCTGTCAGCATGACCCAGTAGAAATGAAAATGACTTAAGAGTCAGAAAACCTGAATTCAGATCTGCCTTTTTTTTTCTTTTTGGATGGGTAAAGGCAGGGCAATTAGGGTTAAGTGACTTGCCCAAGGTCACACAGCTAGTGTGTCAAGTGTCAGAAGCTGCATTTGAGCTCAGGTCCTCCTGACTCCAGAGCTGTTGCTCTATTCACTGTGCCACCCAGCTGCCACCAGATCTGCCTTTTGACACCTGGTCCTGAGTGAGCAATTAATTCACCTCTTTGGTCATTGTTTTTCTTTTATGTAAAATGTGGATTTTTAGGACAACTTCTAGGTCTAAAGCTATCACCAATAAAAAGACAGACCAAAAAATTCAGTGCATTTTCCTCATGGCTAAGGGGAATCATTTAGTATCAATGAATCAAAATTTTAGTTCATCAAACTCACGTAGCTTATGTAACATCTGGTGACTATTAGACTTGTCTATTGGGCAGATTTAAGAAATTTGACTGGTCTTCATAATAATTCTGCACTTGAAAATAAAGTTACAAAATAGTTCATGCTTATGTGCTCCAGTAGTGAGCAAAAGTCTCTAATAATGATCTGGGAGTTGAGATTACAAACCTATGCTGGAAAAAATCACCTTTCTGTGAAGTTTCATTGTGCCCCATGCCACAAACAAAGGGACACTAGACAACATAAAGATAGAGTCAATCACAGATTTTTATGTGAAAATGCTTTTAAACCATCAAATAAATTCTTTAATAGAATTTTTAAAACACATACAGTTAAGCAAATAAAGCAGGGATAGGATAGGTACTACCACTTTTTTGAGATTTTTCTCCCTCCTCTCATTGCTAATGGAGCCAATAACCTTGATTTAAAAACAAAACAATAAAAAAAAAACCATAGTTGTCTACTTTGCCACTTGTTCATTTAGAAGTTAACTCTGAGGATTCCAAAGTAGGGAACTGTAAATGTGGCTGACACTGACTGCTGCGGTTGTCCTGCTACTATGAAAGGAAAACCACCTGTCTTTGTTCTCCTTGGGAGTTCCCAAGTTCTTGGTGATATTCTGAATTTAAAAATGTCTATCCTCACTTCTGATCTCATATTATTTTCCTCTTTTCCCAAACTGGGAAAAACACCGAATCCCAACACTTTTCTGGCCAGTCAATCCCTTGCCAGAAGTTCTTATAGCTTACCTAGGTCTGGCTTAATAAGTATTTATAGAAAATCTTCTGTGTTTGGCGTCAAATAACCTGGGTTCTGGTCTTGCTTTTGATACTTGGTAGTAATGCAATCTTATAAAAATCACTTCAGTTTAAATAAAAATGTTTTATTTAGTCCTTCTATGGTAGGCAATGGAAATATAAGAATAAAATGAAAACCAATGCTTTCCCTTAAGGAAGATATATTTCAAATAGGGTGACTGATAAAGAAATACAATATCCTTTGTGGAGGGAGAAAAAAAAAACAACTAACAACTAAGGGGGTTGAACTGCAAATTAATTTATGGAATCATTCATTGATTTATTGTGGCCCAGATTAATGGATAAAACCTCCCGAGAGGGGACATGAGGTTCAGCTACCTGCATTTGATTTCTTCCCATCAATTCATTGTGGTTTGTACTTGTTTAGATATAGGAACAACTGTCAGTAAGGCATAGTCTCAGTGCTGGTACTCCCAGTTTATGAATAAGAGAATGGGCCTGGTGGTAGGGGGCTGCTTTGAGCTGCTGGGGGAGAGGCAGGGCTGGATTTTGGAAACTCACAGGGAAAGACCACAATGGCAATAGGGGAGTAATGTTTCTATCACACTTTAGGGGCAAACACAAAAAAAAAAAATAGAGAGGAATATGGTTAACATAGAGGCAGACAAGATGGAGACAGGTGATGGTAGATAGCAAAGAAGGAAGGCAGCATGGGACACAGAATGGAGAAGGGGAAGGACACAAGACTAAGCATGAATCTGTGTTGGGAGCACTCAGGCAACATGGACCCATAGCAGTCAGAGGAGTTCTATAGGGGCAGGAGTTTGGGTTTACACTTTTAATAGGGTTTTGGTGATGGTGAACAAACTCACACTGACCCATTGCACTTTAGACTTAATTCATTAACATATGTACTTCATTTCTAAGTTATAAACAACACCTCAGGGTTAGTTCATTAGCATAACACTTTCCTGGTGTTTGCTGGTCTTACTGCAAGTGTTTGGGGCTTATCTGAGGTTTACAGACCACAGATAGTTAGCAGAGCTTAGGGGCAATTACATTAAGCCCCAGTTGGCTTCCCTAATGTAGCACATGGTCTCAAGATATAGCCTTAGTTAATTTATGAGACAGTTTCCAATGGCTCCTGTGCTATTCTAATTTATGAGACAATTTGCGAGTAACTGGTATGCCCACTTAATTTATGGAATATTCTGTAAGTAACTCCTAGGCTCCCCTTTGCAGTTTTGCTTTCTATCATCACTACCTTACACTAACTACTTATAAACTTACTATAGTAAGAATGGGGGTGATGAGGGGAACCAAGACAAGATACAGTTTTAACATACGGGTGAAGATAAGTTTTTCTGTAAAAGGAAACATTTGAATTGATCTAAAAGGGGACATAAGAGTCTAAGAAACAGAAGAGAGGAGGGTATACATGACAAGTTTGTAAAACAGCTGATCCAAAGGTACAAAGACCACAACTTCTGTGGTCACTCTGTAATTATAGAGCAGAAAGCAGAGAGAAAGATTAAAAACCTGAAGCAATTTTTTTTTCAATCCTCTGGACCACAGAAAATCAAAGCCCTCAAGGTAGAAACAAACCAAGCTGGTTTAAAAGGAAAGGTAGGAATTATAATCTTAATCTATTGCAGGAATCTCCTGCTGCAGTCCTTTTTTGTAGTACAAATTATTGTGCTCTCTACATACTTTTTCCTCCAGAAATTTGCTGATAAATAAGGATATTTACAGAATGAATGACTCCATTATTCCCCCTTCATTTATCTCCAACTACTCAACACCTGTCTTTGATTTATATAAACTTGGTCTTTTTGTATTATCCCTCCACTTGGACTTCAAAATTAAGGGGGTTGAAGAAAATATTGCTTCCTATAGCTAACCTCACTCTCCGACCCCAGTAAAAGATAGTTGTTGTTGTGTTGTTTTTTTTTGGGGGGGGGGAAGAACAACACAGTGAAAGACCTAAAGACCTGCATTTGCTTAGGAAAGAATGAAGAAGGAATTCTTAGACCTTCACTTTCTGATTTATTTCCTTTTCTAAGCACAGATGAGAGACAGGTTACAGAAAATGGTCTTTCTCTGTTTGAGAGAACAAAAGATTGAGAGTTCTTCTATTAGATTATTTGGATACTTGATTCTTAGAGCAGTGTCTCTAAAACAGAAGGGGTTGGGGGGCAGGAGCTGAATCCCAACTGAGCCATCAGATGAATCCATGCAAGAACAATTTGGAAGATGAGAAGATGGGAAGCATCCCACTTCTCTCCATGATAGCCAAATATGGGGGTCCTCTCTAACAAAACTTCACCATCCTTCAACTATTATTACTTAAAACCTGACCATTCTGGCCTTATCTGTGGCTGGTTTTCTATGACTGCACAAGTTCTTTCTCTCTGTCTGTCTCTGTTTCTCTGTCTCTCTATCTCTGTCTCTATCTCTCTCTTTCTGTCTCTGTCTCTCTGTGTCTCTGTCTCTCTATCTCTGTCTCTGTCTCTCTGTGTCTCTGTCTCTGTCTGTCTCTCTCTCCCATTCTTTTCTGGGAAATTTGGGATTGGCAACCTTGTTGTTCTGAATTGCTTGTACAGTAATATGAATAGGGAATATCTTATCAGCCTTTTCTCAAATATTTGAAAAGACATTTAAGTGTTTTATGTTTCTGTATTCATTCATAGCTTCTTTGACTCCTTTGCATTTTATTCATCTTGTGTGGCAGTGAAATAAATGCTGTCCCATATCTAATACCATTATAAACATTGAGGAAAATATTTGGGAATATGACACCATCTACAAAAAATATGGGAAATTATGGACATCTGCCTAATCTAATCCTTATTGAGAGCATTATTCCTCAAGTAAAATTGTGGGTTGGGGAAGAAAGCCAAAGAGAATATTATTCTGTAGATGTTTAGTCCCCAGGATTAGACCAAGTCCATATGAACCAGGCTTTGGTTAAAAATGGAGGTTTGATTTGGGCCATGGATCCCTTAAAAATTTGGTGAGAATTTATAATAATGCCTATTTATGTACAGATAGATGTTTAACAAGAGGTGTCCAAACAAAAACAACATAATCCCAAAATAATGTACCCACAACACATTTTTCAATTTAATCTGAATTATTAACCCACTCTCCATAATTTCCTTTAGTCTAGAAAATCAGTAAAAGAATAAATCAAGGACTTATTTGCAATATTTGCCACTTTGCAAGATATAAATGATCACACTGTAAATTTAACAATTGTCTCCCCTGAACCAGTAGAATCTTGTTCCAGCACATCCCGGCATATATTTGTATAGAGTCTTTAATTTTACAAAGTACGGTCCTCATAATAACCTGTGAGGTAGGTCATGAAACTATTATTATCTCTGTTTTACAGATGAAAAAAAAAGATGCCTCAGAAAGGTTAAGTGACTTCCCCAGTGTCACCTTTATACAGTAAATCTTTATGATAATTGCTGCCCATGAGAGAATCAGATTTAATGTTATTATAAAGGAATTAGCAGCCTAGCTCATTAGATAATATTAGATTTGGAAACAGAGCACAGCTATTTGCAAGCCTTAAAGCCTTATTGAAAATCCATGGATTTGAAAACTGTTACTGTACATTTATATAGCAATTCACAGTTGACAAAATGAATTAAATAGGGGCGGCCAGGTAGCACAGCGAGTAAGAGCACTGACTCCAGTGTCAGGATGACCTGGGATCGAATCTGGGCTCAGACACTTAGCACCCACCCAGAAACACCTAGCCATATAACCTTGAGCAAGTTACTTAACCCCGATTGCTTTAAAAACAAAAAAAGGGGGGGGGGATGAATTAAATATATTATTATATTTGAGCCTTACAACAGTACTGTGAGCAATGTATGATGCTATAAAACCATTTTACAGAAAAAGAATCTCCATCTCAAAGACACCTAGTGACAAGTCCACAATCACTTATCAAGTGTTGGAATTAAAACCCAGATCTTTGGATTCTGTGTTCAGTGTTCTTTCCACTTGATAAAGAAAGCTTTCATTTTGAGTACAACTTTGAGAAGAAAGGCTAAAGAACCTTAATGCTTGCTTTATAACTGTCTCTTAGCAACTGTTCTTAGGTGTCCTTTAATCCATTTAATTACATTAGTGCACTGTGCCAGATGATAGGAATATGAGGATAAGAGGAAGCAGTCTGTGCCCTCAAGGAGCAAACAATCCATTCCTTCAGAATGCCAATAAAAGTCCCTAAGAATGAGACAGCATCACACATCTTTATTATTTGTTATATATTAATTTACTCAATTATTCATTCATTCATGTATTTATTATATATTTTTATGCAAAGCATTTTTGCCTGGTCAAATCTAATCGAACAGCTCTTCTCCCCTTTCTTTGATGTAAAATGGGAACTTTTATAGAGCTTTGCAAACAAGTCTATTTTTAGAGGACTCTTTCTTGAGTTTACAGTACTGATAACTGATATATACTAGCATGTCCCCCTCTCTATGTCCAGGAGTGGAAAATTCAGAAAAGTTTGGCCCTGAAAAAAAATTAAAATGAATTTAAAAGAGATACTAGTTATGAGGAAATTGTTTAAATTAATCCAAAGGAAATTTCTATGTGTCGGTATAACATAAAGTAGGAGATCAATTTTACAAATATATTTTCTCCCTGCTTGTTTTTTTGTGAAGTTAGATGGGATGTTCCATGTTGCAGATTGTCTTTCCTGAAAAAAGAAGATAACTCAGAAGCAAGGAGAAAAAAAACCACATTGCTAAGAGTAGCAAATCATATTTTTATATATATATATATAATGTTTGTTAGAATTAGAAAATAAAATCTGAATTATTAATCACTAACATAAAAATTTTATGAGTGATTCCATAACCAAAATTTTTCCTCTCCTAGAATGTAGGTAGAGGGTATTAAAAATCACTGATAAAAACTAGTATGTTCTTAATACCATTTATAAAGACAAACTTTTTCTGCTTTGGATTAGAAATGGAAAATTGACATTCTCCTAAGTAAATTTATTTCTTAAAATGAGATCACTTACAAACACTGACAATATTTTCTCTACTGATGAGTTATAAGTTTATTTAAAGGGTAATTTATTAAGGAGCCATGGGTATGGTCTGCCCTATGGTAGCCTTGAAAGGCATCAATTTAGCAAGTTTGTAGTACGTTTAGCACATTTCCATGACTGAACAATGATGCCATTTCTGTAGGATAAAAAGCATGATCAGGCATTACACAGTATATTTCTCATTACTGATGGCTATTTCTTCTATTCCAGTCACCCTTCAGATATAAAAATGTGCTTCTATTGATTGTTTCCAAGTGTCAAGACAAGTTGATCCCATTTATATCAGTAACTGATTTATGCCTGAGCTTCAGGGCCTGAGTTTTCGCTACTATTAATTTTTAAATTAATAGCCAGAGAACATAGAAAACTCCCATTATTTTTGTTTGGTCAATTTGCTTTTCATTGCAATTAGGAGATTAAGATGATTCAAATGCAAGTCTCCAAAGCAAGAGACATAAAATTTTAAAACAATACTAAAATATAATACCTACATATTCCTCTGCTAATTCCTGTGGTCTATTTTTATTCTCTGTGAATTGATTAAAAACTAAATTGCAAACTTCACAGGAAAAAAACTATTGTTGTCAGGCCCCCACATGCTTGAAAAATTTGGTAAAGAATATATAGGCTGTTGACATAACAGGAGTATCTAGGTATTTTTTAAAAAAGAACAAAAACAAACAAACAAAAATAACATTCATCACCAAGATGGTTTGGGGCAGGTAGATATATAACAACTTGGTAATGGACAGTAAGCTTGATCTCACATTTAAAAATATCCATATTTCTGATACCATCTCAAGATTTTTAATTATACTTAGTATCATTCTTGAATATGTAATATGTATATATATATGTATATATATATATATATATGCATGTTCCTTTTGCTAAGTGATAAATTGTATAGTGGTATGTCAATGCATCTTCAACCTGTAAAGACCCTGACATTAATAGCTGTACTATCTAAAAAGAATTCATAAGTGACTATAGCCTTATTCATAAACATGCAATGCATCATGTAATAAAAAAGATGATCCAGACAGTGCATTTCTAAAGAAAGACTGACTCCTAGCACTACTTAGACATGTCAGAGTCATTGAGAATTGACTTGCTTGTTATGTAGTGGTCCTTAACTGAAGAATTCACAGTATATATTCATGCTTTTAGAATTTATTTATATAATGGCATTGCATTCAAGTAGTTAAAATCAGATCATTTAAAGCACAAAGTAAAGAACATCAAGTTGGTACAGTGGATAGAGCACTGGACTTGGAATTGGAAAGATTCATCTTCATGAGTTCAAAACTGGCTTCACACACTTACTAACTGTGTGACTTTGGGCAAGTCACTTAATCCTGTTTGCCTCAGTTTCCTCATCTGTAAAATGAGTTGGAGAAGGAAATGGCAAACCATTCCAGTATTTTGCCAATACAATTCCAAATGGGATCATGAAAAGTTGGACACAACTGAAAGATCTTAGCAACAATACCTTTATCAGAAAACCATAATTTATGTTACAAACTGAAAATCAAGACAGTTTCCCAAAAATAATAATCCAAAAGAGATGAATTTTTCTATACTAGGGCAAAGTGTTTTTTTAAATTATTCTACCTATATTTCTATAAATTTAAACAATTAATTTTTCACACATTTTCCCTGTGAATTTGCAGTAAATTTGAATAGGGAATAGCATTCATATTATAAAGCATAAACCTTAATGTATAATGACTGATAATTCAAAGTGGTAATAGTGGTCCTTGGTGGAGAGTTTTGCTAGCAGAGTATAATGATCTGGGGAAAGTTTCGCTTGGAGAATAGAAGACTCAAGGAGAATATGAAGCTATGCTTGAAATGTATCATGTGGAAGGATTTGTTCTATTTCACCCCAGAAGGCAGAAATTAGAAGCAATGGGGGGAGAGGGGGATGAAAGATGTAAAAATTTAACTATATATCAGGAAAAAAACTTATTAAGTGTTAGTAGTGTCTAGAAAGATATTTGACTGCCTCCAGAGGTAGTAGGTCCCCCTTCTTTGGAGGCATTATAGCAGAATTTGTATAAACATCTGTCATGTGTATTATAATAAGGATTCCTTCCCTTTTTAGATTGAACTAGATGACTGCTGAGATCCTTGCAAACTTTTATATAAAATGACTCTGATTCTGAGGTTCAAAAGGCTCTACTACTCTCTGAGGCTTCAAGTGGGACCTGGGTAAAAGATTAAGTCTGGGTGCAGCTAGGTGGCACAGTGAATAGATGACTGGCCCTGGAGTCAGGAGGACCTGAGTTCAAATCCGGCCTCAGACACTTAACACAAAAACTAGCCATGTGACCTTGGGCAAGTCACTTAACACCAATTGCCCTCCAAAAAGCAAACAAAGAAACAAAAAAGATTAAGTCTGTTGCTGAGGACCTGGGTTCAAATCCTCTCTCTGCCGAGTACTTTCTTTGTTACCTTGAGAAAGTAGCTTAACTTCCAGGGGCCTCCATTTCCTCTTTTCTAAAAAATGCATTGGTTATATAAGTGGACCTCTCAAGGCCTTTCCAAATATAAATTTATGATCCTATGAAAATATTTTGCATTAGATACATGGAATTTCATTATCATAAGAGCCTTCAGAGATGAAACAACCAAGAGGACAACAAAATTCACATGGAACAAATTATTCAACTTAGCTATAACAAATCAATTTTTATCAAAAGCAATGGAACTACCACATCTGAACCCTAAACCTTAACTTCTCACTTACTATACTAACAAAGTGAAAATGCATTTACTACGATGAAGTTAGGGAGAGCAAATAGAAACACTGTATGGAAATCCATGCTAGAAATGACAAAATCTTGAAATGATTGAGTATTCCTCTTTTAATATCTCAGGAAGGGATGATATCACAAAAATCATAGACATAATTGGAGATATTTTTTGGACCCATGATTTTCTTAATACAAGGAACTCTTGGATAAGGAAACTACTTCTCCAGCTCAACTTTCTACAAGTTAAATTTTAGAGAATTGCCTTCACTACTAAGAGGTAAAATGATTTAGGGGTCAGCAGCCACTATATATCAGAAGCAAGACTTGAACCCACATTCTCCTTATACTGAAGCTATGTCTTTCCATGAATCTTTGCTACCTAATGAGTGATATTATTACTCAAAATAGGAAATAGAAAGAAGACCCATACACACATATGTATATATTTCATATCTTGATAAGATCTTTAGAAGGATAGAATATATATATATATATGTATAGTGGGTGTTCTGGGGAGCCTGACTTAGGCCAGTCCCCTGGTGGTTGAGGTTTGTTTGATATGAAAAAAAATAGTTATTGAGCAAATAAGTTATTTTGTTTATTACAAATTAGCTATATAGGGCATATGAAGAAAGACATTGAAGTATATATGTATAGAAGTATGCAAAGAATAATTTAAACATATTTTTGTGTATATGTGTGTATGTGGGTATACATGCATATACATACATATGCACATATTTGTGGCTAATGGTGTTTATCTCTAGGAGAGGGGAGGGAAGAAGAAAAAAAGACATTTACATGATAATTTTGTTGTATATTTAAAAGGAATAGCAAGTTGTGCATAACAGATTTGCAGTTTAATGTCCAATCATTTTTAACTGTATTAGGTATAGAAATGCTTGTCTTATTGTATACATTTAAAATAAAAACAAACAAAAATTTTTATTCAACAAATAAATGAAAGGAGATTCAATTAGCTATAGCAGGAGATGGAAGTTTGATAAGGATAGGCATTGATAATACCTAAAACTGATTCAGTTCTATTACCTGAATTATCCATAGTGATTGACCAGAAAAGAATCAGAATGCTCCTGTTTGTCCTGTATCTTTGCAATGAATAAGTGATGATAACAGTCACAGCCTGCTGAAGAGTCAACAATGTCTCAATATCTTTTAAAGAAAAAAACAAACAAAAAACTAGTCTAACTTGCACAGGGGGAGCAGTTAAGATATCGTGCCTTCCACAAGAGTGTTTTTAATCTCACTAAACTTTTATTCAACATATTTATTGAGCACATGCTGCACTTTGTATCAGGGATGAAAAGTTATAGAAGTTCATTGTCTTTGTGGGCTTCCTTCTTAAAGTTTTTCCACAAATCTCACATTTGTCTTTATCTTTATTCCTCTCAATTATTAAAATTGTCAAGGTCAGAAAGGGGCATAATATTTGCATTTATTTTCTATGTGTGTATATAAAATACACACATATTTACAGATACATATACATATAATCATGTGTACATTTAAAACACATGTGACATATAGATGGTAAGCTCCTTAAGGGCAGGGACTGTCTTTTACTTCTTTTTTGTATTCCCAGCACTTAGCATAATGCCCGACACATAGTTGGTACTTAATGAATGTCTATTGACTGAATGATATACAAAACTCACCCCCATGACCTCCCCCAAAACACACGTGTATGTGTTATATAATGCTTTAGATATGCTATGTGTACATATATATACTTATACACATGTTTATATATCCATATATTTATACATGTCTATGCATTATATACCACAACTAAATATATACACTTTTACATACACACATATAGAAATACTATTTATTTTTTATTTATTCTAATTTATATTTATGTGTGATTTATATGCCCACCACATCTGAATGTGAGTTCCTTGGAAGTAGAGATCATTTCTTTCATCAGATACTTGATAAACATTTGATTCTGAAAATCTTCTCCTCTTCCCAAATGCCCTATTTATTTTGATGACTCTCCCTTCATTTCAATCACCCAGGCTCAAAATTTTCAGACGTGTCATTATTTCTCCCCATTCTCAGTCTTCACCCACAGATACAATCAACTGCCAAATCCAGTGGATTCCATCTCCATAATAGCTTTCATATATCTTATTCTTTCAATTCCCATTGCAGGGAGGCAAAGTAGGCAATAAGTATTTAATGTTGTTCTAAGAGTTAGGGATACAGATACAAGCAAAAAGGACAATTTCCATCTTCAAGAAGCTTAAAACCTAATAGGAAAAGATACAATACACAAAAGAAGCTGGAAAGTAGAGGAATGGTTTTGAAGTTACCTAGCATGTCAGAAGCACTGAGCAAGGGGGATAAGGGTTGGTTGTCTTGGTTCCTTCCTCCAAATGGAGACTATAACAAGAACTGACGGATGGGAGAAAGGTTCTAGCATATCAGAGGAATGTTCCATAGTGAGCTCTCAGAGGATGATTGATATTATAGAGTGAGGAGGTACCTGGGGCTGAGAGAGGCTGCAGGGCAAGACTACATCTGAGGCATTGATGTCCATCAAGTAAGAATAACAGTTATAGGGCAGAAGTTTTGCCAACTACCTCCTTAAATTCAGACCCTCATTAACTCATCTCCTAGACTATTCTATCTCTTTAACTTATCATCCATCCCTCCTCCCTCTAATCTATCTTTCATAGTACTTCAAGAGAAATTTTCTAAAATCCTAGGTTTTGTCATCTAAATCCCATATTCAAACCTGTGGTGGCTCCTTCATAGCTACCAAATGAAACAGTCTCCTTAGTGTGGTATACAAAAGCCTCTATTGTCTGGCTCTTCCATGGTCCCACACCTACAAGTAAACTCTCCCTTCTAGGTTCTCTCTTACCATTCTGCCTTAACCTTTTTTTTTTTTTAAGCGATCGGGGTTAAGTAACTTGCTCAAGGTTACACGGCCAGTTATTTCTGGGTGTGGTGCTGAGTGTCTGAGCCTGGATTTGATCCGGGTTATCCCGACACTGGAGCCGGTACTCTTACTACTTGCTGCGCTACCTGGCTCGCTGAGCCACCTGGCCGCCCCTAAGCAATTGGGGTTAAGTAACTTGCTCAAGGTTACAGGGCCAGGTGTTTCTGGGTGGGTGCTAAGTGTCTGAGCCCGGGATTCGATCTCCAGGTCTTCTCAACACTGGAGCCGGTGCTCTTACTACTTGCTGCGCTACCTGGCCGCCCCCTGCCTTAACCTTTTAAATGAAGCATCTAACCTTACAATATAACTCTCACATTTATCTTATGTCTTTTCACATTTGCAAACTTCTCAAAGACAAGGGATTGGGTCTTGGCCATCTTTCTGTCCCCTGTAGCTACCAAAATGCACTCCACAAAATACAAGGATATGCAAAGGATCAGAGAGTTCTCTCTACCAACAGATTCATGCCTTTAATAATCTCCCTTCTCATCTACTTCTTAGAATCTCTCAATTCCTTCAAGATGTAGCAGGAAGTCTTTAAAATTCTTGTTGATTTATTAAAATTATTTAGTAAATAATTAAAGGAGGTGCCTAAGACACTGAGAGGTTAAATGACGAGCTTAGGTCATCAAACTACTCAAATTTAGAGGTGAGATTTGAACTCATATTTCTGACACTAAGCCTAAAACTTTATACATTATGTTACACTGACTCTATACTACATTCAATAGCCAGGTTATAAATTTTAGCTGAAATAAAATGTTTGTTGAACTGCATAACAATTTTCAATGGCCACTCAAATTTATCTAAGCAGACCACTGTTTCAAAACATCTATTATTTTATGATTTTAGTCATTAGTTTCACAGATCAAAGTCATAACAACTCCAGCATGTATTGGATATTTCCATAAGACATTGTGCATAGGGGAAAACAAACAAATGTGATGTTTAAAAAGTTGTAGAGACATAATTTCTTGGTAATTTGCCATTCTTATTATTAAGGCCAAAATTTTTATTAAAGGATAAGTGACACTCTTAAATGCCAAAAACCCTCATGGCAGTGGGCTCATGGCTTATATGCCCTTGAAAGATGGGTGTTCCTTAGGGTGGCAATCAGCTCTGATAGGTCGATGATGAGAGGTGGAGTTTACAAAGAGGAGTGAGCCCACTCCAATGACGGCTGAGAGTGACATCATATAAGTCTTGGGGAGAAAGAGACTATCATTATACACAGACCAGCTCCAGCCTTGGACAGTCAGGACAAAAACAATCTTTATCCCCATCAAAGCCTGAGCTAGCTGAGTGGAGTAGCAATATCCAGAATGAGGAGAAAGTTAATCCTATCTTCCATTAATCCTGTCCTTGAGGATTGGACAAGTGAATGGGGGAAAAAAGTGGGGGTGGGGGACGGTGGGGGTGGGTCTCCACCAATTTAATAATTGGCTATTAATATGCAAAAGAAATAATCATTTCTCTCACAAACAAATGAATAACAAGGAACAAACAATGAAGTGGTAAGTGAAGAGTCTCTCTGAAATGATGGATGAATAGATAAAAGACACAAATTCCTTTTCAGACTTGTAAAGGAAACTTTTCCAATTTGTCGAACCCTGAAAAGGCTTGAGAATGCAGATTTATCTCCAGACACTATGAGGCAAAGACTTACTTTTGGTGGAAATGTATTTGCATTATAATGAATAGTATTACTAGAATTCAAGTTCAAGCTGTATTGGATCAAATGCCTGAGAGATCAAAAAATAATTGCTAAGTCATCTTCATTTTGGAAAATACATTCAGAGATGTGGAAATATGAGCATAATTTCTGGGTGCTCACATGCATTATTCTACCAAAGAGAGGCATTTTCTGTGAGTGGTGAGAAAATGCCATGAAGAATCTACTGCAGTGTAATTTGGTAATGTGCCTTTAACAGTGGTTGGGAAGCCTGAATGCCTCAGATACTGATGGCTTTTTAAAATGCTTTTTGGGTTTTGGTAATGTTAGGTGGTAGGCTCTTTGAAAATTTTCAAAGTCTTGGCCAGAGTGAGGTAAGTACATACAGGAAATCATCAGTCTAAGCATATGTACTCAGATGACTTAATTTCTCCTTGCCCTGAGGAATTCATTGGAAGAAAAGGCCCTCTGCATAGATCCCCTGGAGAGAAGGATATAGTGAAATGAGAAATAGTCCAGCAACTTTGCTGGAATTCAGTTTTGCATTAAAATCTTCTTGTGTCAAAGTTTATGCTAGAGAGTTATTTCAACCATATTCAGTGTTCTTTTTTTTCTTTTCTCTTCTCTATGGAAATCAGAATCTCCCCCATTCATGGCTAAGAAAGTATTTTTATATTTGTGTGCATTACTGCTAAAGCTGGATCTGAGCAAGTTACTACTCTGCAGCTCAATAAACTCCTGTGTCTAGCAATTACCTGTAGGTTCCAATATAAACTTCACTGAATGGAACATAAAGCCCTATACAGCCTGGCTCCAAGCTACCTTTAAAGAATTTCTTTCTATACATCTATCTTCTGTGAACACTTTGCAGTTGAGTCAGCCTAATTGGTCTTAGTGTTTCTGACATACAATACTCTTATCAATATGTCCTGCAGAGACTGTCCAAACCATGCCTAAAATGCACTCCCTCCTCAGCTCTATCTTTTAGAATCCCAAGATTCCTTTAAAGTTTAGACCATTACCAACTCTGTGAGACATTTCCTGATCACCAAAGCTCCTAGAGCTTCATGCCTCCATTTTATACACACACCCAAAGACACACACAAACACATAAATATATATGTATATATACATATATGTCATATATTAATATAAGTACTTTGTTAATTTGTATCTACTTAATCTATACTTTTATGTGTGTCCCTTGTCTCATCCAATAAAACATAGACTCTTGAGGGCAGGAAGTAGTTTCACTTTTGTCTTTTATATTCTTAGCAGTAGGAACAGCACCTGGCATATTTTAAATGATTAATTAAAATATTAATGGTTATTTTAAGTTGCTAATGAAATATTTTATTTTATATAATTATACTTTAAAGGTTGTAAATCTTCTTCTCAGTCCCAATTTACTGACTACAGGTGCTTTTAAATTCAGGAAGATTTTTTTCCTCTATGGTGGTCTGTATATACCCAGAGTTGTAACTGACCTTCTCAATAATATACTCCACATTTCAGATGGCTTAAACACTTTGATGATGCTAGAACTGATTTTTGCTATTTCCACACATGTTAAAATTTTACAGGAATATTTTAGTTGTCACAAATACTGCTTTTTCATATTCCCCTGGCAAAAATCTCATACCAGATCACAACTTCTACTATAGCAAATAAACTATTCCTCTCATCATTTGCAAAAGGATACAGAGACATGATACTATTTGATGGTAAATGATAACACTTAGATCAACTTGCTATCAAAGCATCTGCCTAAGAGTCAAATGCTAGTGACTCAGAAAGAATGGTGTAGAATGTATAAAGAGATATGTCATGGAATACTCCTCAATCCTTCCCCTTCTATATCTTTAAAATGGTTTACTAATCCCACTCTGTACTTATACCAATAGGTCTGGGTGACAAGAGACAAGGTCATTAGATTTGGAATGGGCCATATCCACCAAGATGCTATCAGGGTCCTTTAGAGTAACCTTGGTGTGGGGGATACAGTGTGAGTTTATACTCACAATTCTAGTGCCTGAGACCCTAACATTTACACAAATCGATCACACTGACAGAATAAACTCTCAAACATGGGAAATTCACTAAAGAAGGCAAAAATAATAATAGTGACAACCATTTTTTCTCAGTAGAAAACAGGAAAAAGCAAAACATAAAATCAACTAAGAAATCTAGGCCATATTCTTCCACCAATTCTTCTACATTGGGGAGGAGAGTGATCAAAAACTTACAGAAATCTAATGGGGAGGCATATGAGTAGGGAAACCCAGTCCCACCAGGACAACTCATAAGTCTGTGTTCAGGTTCCAATATTGACTGGACCCAGTCAGCACCACAACTCACCTGCTCCTCTTCTGAGACTCTCTGCTCCCCTGCTACACTTGCATTGCTGAAAATGTGTTAAGCTCTTTCATCACCCTGGGGTCTACAAAGATCCCAATAAATGCTTTCTTTTTTTTTCTTCTATTTATTTATTTACTTATTTTTTTGAGCAGTTGGGGTTAAGTAACTTGTTCAAGGTTACATGGCCAGATATTTCTTGGTGTGGTGCTAAGAATCAGAGCCCGGATTCAATCCCAGGTCATCCTAACTCTGGGGCTGGTGCTGTTACTCACTGAGCTACCTGGCCACCCCTAAGCAATTGGGGTTAAGTAACTTGCTCAAGGTTACATGGCCAGTTATTTCTGGGTGTGGTGCTAAGAATCAGAGCCCGGATTCGATCCTAGGTCATCCCGACTCTGGGGCCAGTGCTCTTACTCGCTGTGCTACCTGGCTGCCCAAATAATGACTTCCTTTTAATGAAAAAAAAAGCAATTGTCTTTAAACCTAGAATCTACAAGACTTCACAACTTGTTCTCTCTAGGTTTGAAAGAATTTTCCCTCTAGCCATAGAGAGTGATCAAAAGTAACATTTCCCATGTTCTTCACCTACATGTTATATGAATGTAAATTTTTAAGATCTCCCCTGCCCCTAGGTTAAGTGCACCTGGAGCCTGTGGTGTGAGGCTTGTTTCTCAGGAGATACTTTGTGATTGGGAAGTGAGTCAAGAGGGTTGTTAGATTCTCTGAGCCAGGAGAAGGCTGTATAATCCCTGATGGGAGGCTTTGCTTTGGGGCTCACTTTGAGAAGTGTTGTGTGATTTGACCAGATGAGACTTTGGGCAGCTACTGAGAGCTCCCCAACTTTGAAAACCCAGATGTTGATGCTTTTCTCTCTGGTAACTGTGATTTGGTATGGATGTAATGGTTGGACAGTTTGGAAGCCTGTCTGCTTGATCTGTTTCTCTGTCTTATAATTTCTGTCTGTATACTCTGAAGTTCAGAGTGCTGACCTTTTTCCCCTGAACTAGGTAAATGATATATGTTAGCTTGATAACCCATTTTGAATTGCTTTCCTTTGAAAAGCATATCTAAGAACTTGTGTTGGCAGCCACCCTGGGGATGCTGGGGTGCTTGCTACTACACTACAGGAGAATATATTCCTTTCTTCCAATCAACTCTTTCAAACAACAGAGCTTTCCTCCAATCAGATCAGATCTCCATGTGACAGTGTCCCTACATCAACCTCTCAGTTCTGGCTTCTGTAAGAATCTCCTCCCTCCCAGAGTCAGGAGAACCTGAGTTCGCTTCCAGCCTCAGGCACTTAACACCCACAGAAAAAAACTAGCTGTGCAACCTTGGACAAGTTACTTAACTGCAATTCCCCTTCAAAAAAAATAATCTCCTCCTGTCAGCTCCTCTGATCTCTTTTGTGCTTGACTTTTTTGACCACTGACTCTTAATCTGACTATTGTTTTCTGGTTCCTTATCTAGTCTCTAGCGTTTCAAATCATGGCTTTTCATGTGGGATGATCCAGTTGTGATTAAGTTTTAGAGACTCCAATGAAACATGTTTTTTTCAGATATGAAACAATTTTTATACAATATTCTCATAATCTTAAAACAATTCTTTGATGCAGTTTCCCAGAAATAAACTACAAGGTATTGAAAATAATCCTATTCAAACCAGCTAACAAAAATTAATCATCAGCCATTGCCATTGTTAATCAATACTTTTGGTTTGGGGGGGAATGCTTTCATTTTGGTCCTCTCAGAAGTCTATATTCCACAAGAACTTTTATCTGAAGGATTGTGTTTTTTTTTCCCTCTCATATTTCTTCAATTTTTTTTCTCTCCATTTCACAAAAAGCATACATTTTCTGCCCTTTTCAGTAAACAAATGTCCATATCATAAGAAAGGGATAGTACCTTAAAATGGAATTGTTCATTTTAAATTGGAGATTTAAGCTGTGTCTATATTATTCTATGGTACTTCAAGGTCAACAAAGGCATTCCCTGCTGAATTACCCCTCAACTACCTCAGAAAGATGGTTACTTAAAATGTCCCAATAATTATACTATAAAACCTTGCTTTTTAACCCAGTCAGTGATTCATACATAGCAAAAGACCTTCACCTGTTTTATTTATTTTGGTATCTGAAGTCACATTCATGCAAATCTATAATCAAGTCAGCTCAGCAAAGGGAAAAAAAAAGAAATCCTGAGTGCCTTCATGCAGGACAGGTTTCCTTGGGGCACAAATACAACTTCTGCTACTGAGTTAGTTCTTGAAACTCTGAAACATCAGCACTTTGACTGAGTTGATGGCACCCGTGGTGGCACCTCCAGCAAAGTCTCCCCAGCTGTCTCAGGGCTCCCCACTACTTTCCTCTGCAGTGATTTCACCCAATTCATTAGACACACTGTGGTGTGAGTGTCGAGGTCCTGCAGATTCAAATACATTCAATTTACTTGACTCTATTCTTGCCTTTTTTTAAAGTGTTGCTTCCTGCTCCTCACCCCAAATGTTGCCTGCTTGAATGATCAGATGGCACACAGGATGTTATTAGAGAAAAGATAATTGTCCAGAGCATTCAGTCCATTTTTAATGTTAGTTAAAAGTCATTTTATAAGAAATGTCTAAAATATGGTATGTTATACATGTCTTTGAAAAATAGCAAGGTTGAAGTTGGTTTGGACCATCATAAAACACTTCCAATAGCTTTCAAAAAGCCAAATGGACATTTCCAGGGTAAGTATCCTTACTGTATGTCATTAAAACAACTAAAAAGTCAGGCAAAGATGAAATCAGTTATCCAAAGATTAATTTTGCAAGGTTATACGCCTATCTAAAAGACTCCACTGAAATTACAAGGTCATAAAAATCTGAGTTAATTTTTTTTCCCTCAGTGCTTCCAACTCTTTGGATGGTAAAACTCATTAGAGAGTTGATAGGAATGTACCCATCTATAAGCTAAAAGTCAGAATAACCCATCTGCCTTTATAATACTTCACATGTGAAGGGCCTTGTAATTTGTTGTGCTACTGTAATTTGACTGATCCCTAAAGGAAAAAAAAAGATTTTTAATAAGAAGCCATGTGTTACAACTCAAGCCATTAATGCTATACATTATTTAGACCCAACTGCTGTAATGATCTCCGTGAACTTTCATTGCTCATTATTTTTATGCTTGCTTAAATATAGCAAGTAGTAGTCCTCTTATCCTGTCAGATCTACCAAGCTCCACACGCCGTTGGGCTGAGTAAGTACTTGGCAGAGTGCCTTCCAAGGACTCCTGAGGTAAGAGTGCTGATTCAGGAAATGGCAATCTTCCCTCTGACTCAGGCTTAAACCTTCTTTTTAAGCCAGCATTTTCCAAATGTGTCTAGACAACATATACACTTTCTAACCCCAAAGGAGGAAAGAAAAAAAAATAAACTCAGGACAATTTTTACCAATTGTTACAAAGGCAGCACAGTTCCTAGGTTTGCAAGTGAAGGATGAATGACACTTTATTGAGGAGGGTAGTATAATACTGGAGAGAGAATTCCTGTTTTGGGGTAGATTTGACTGGATGGTTTCTGAAGGTCCCTTCCCATTCTGAGGTGCCATGATTCTTTGATGTGGGATCAGGGAGACAACAGCTATTGCCAGAATCTAAACAAAATAATCAATCTCTCTTGCTGGCAGTTAGCAGCTCATAAAAGCAGTTTCCATTTCTGGGCAGGTATCTACTAAACTTGTTCTTAATATGACAGCTCTCATTGGGTTTACAGAAGAGACAACAAAAGGGTCACATAAGAGGATTCAAGCAAAGGGAAGTCCTCAGAACTGTGGTGGGTAATTTTTGATGACTTTTCCTGTTTATTTTTTTCTTCCACCCCCCCACTGTGTTTTAAATATCCCTGGGGAGAATTCTGCCCACCTGGCAGCATTATAAGCAATTTGAAGTTTTGAAGGTACAGCATAAAACAAAGAGTTGGACAGCAACAAGTATGTATCAAGGCAGTGACAGCTATGTCCTAGACAATACCTTCTAATGAAGTATAGTATAGTAAAACAAAGGTTGGAATTTGAAGCAAAGATCAGGGTTTTAATCCCAGCTGTGATACATACTACTTTTGAAACCTTGGGCCAATCAATTGACTTTTCCAAGAACTAGATCCTCATCTTTAAAAAAAAAAAGTTTAGGGGCGGCCAGGTAGCACAGCAAGTAAGAGCACCGGCTCCAATGTTGAGAAGACCTGGAGATCAAATCCCGGGCTCAGACACTTAGCACCCACCCAGAAACACCTGGCCGTGTAACCTTGAGCAAGTTACTTGACCCCAGTTGCTTAGGGGCAGCCAGGTGGCTCAGCGAGTAAGAGTACCGGCTCCAGTGTCGGGATGACCTGGATCAAATCCGGGCTCAGATACTCAGCACCACACCCAGAAATAATAACTGGCCATGTAACCTTGAGCAAGTTACTTAACCCCAATTGCTTTAAAAAAAAAGTTTATATTACACACGCTTGAAGGTCCCTTTTAACTCTAAATCAGTGATACTATTATCTCTTTCTTGTTCCCTTAGATGAGCTTGACTGAAAAGTAGAATTTGAGGGACCTTTACAAACGACACTGCTGGTGAAACCTGGGCTATACTCCACTCTTATTAACTGACTAACCAACATGTGTCAGTGTGAGAGGAGTTATATTTTACTGGAATCATTTAATACCTCCTGGACTCAAAAATCAACTTTCCTGTCTTCCAGATTATAGAAATACTTATAGCCCTTTGGGATAAAGAGGGAGAAGGAGGATGTTGGTATCTTATGCCCCATCCTGAGGACTAGAGGTTAAAGATAGGTGGACACACCATTTTAAATAAATTCCTCCCCCCCAAAACTTCACAATTTTGAAGGACAAATTTACTTCCCAAGAAAACTCAATTTGCAGGAACAAAATCCTGACTCTCCCACTTTCTACCTCTCTTACCTTAGGCAAGTTATTTTAGGTTTCTGTTTCTTCACCTGTGAAATTTTTAGGTAAGGTGAACCCAGTGGTGTGCAGGTAAATATTTAACAATGAGCCTTTATGGGAGAAAAAATGTGTGTATGCCACACTATTAAGGTTAATCTACATTATTCACATTTTCTTGATTGTTTAGTATAGGCCATCAACAAAGAAATGGATCAAGCCCTGATTTATAGCATTTGCCAATTTCTAAGGTGTAAATGCTCACACTAAAATTTTAAAAAATTGTCTCCGGAAAGCAGGGTTTCAGCTGGCTTTGGCACACTCTTAGGTGAACTAGGTGGTTAGCAATACAGTTTTCAGCAGTTATTACATCTAATGGAGAAACAGATAAATGTTCCACTCTACTCTTCAAAGATATGAGATTAATGCCAAAGACAAGCCATATTTAGATAGAAGAACCAATGAAATCCTCTTCCTGAAGAGTAAACAGATTGTACTTTGTTGAGTATATAGTTACTCCACCATTGACATAGATCTACTAGAGAGAATTCAATTGCAATGTTACATATTTACTGTGCCTAATAGCACCCGTTCAACCCTGTCACTTTTTCTGGTGCCACCAATTATGGTTTCAGTGACTGCTTCTATCAATCATGTTTGCAGATTTTAGAGATGAAAAATAGAAGTCTCAAAAAAGTTTACCAAGGTAATATAAACAGAAAGTAATAGAGTGATGACTTGATTCCATTAACTTAAGAATTTCCCAATGTGAGAATTAGAAATTCTTGATGACTTGGGACATTTCAATCATAAGATTACCAAGGAAGCTCTAAGGCATAAAGTCCAGAAAAATCCAAAGTATTGTTATTATGATCCCATTCCCCGCAATGAGAGAAGACTAGAGAAAGGTGTGAGTCTTATCACATTCTAAGTATTAGAAGCCTGTGGTAATGTGAAATTGCAAGAAGGAAAGTAGCACATACATGAAATTTCACAAATTATTTCCTATTTCTTATAATTGAGAGAGAAGAGAGATGGGGGAGAAGTAGAAGGTAACATCTGAAATTCAGCATGGAGCAATTAGGAGCATCAAGGGCTTACCTCAAGGTTGCCATTTGGTCATTATTGCTTTGAGGTAATCTAGGTATCATGAGTGTGTTATAACAGACAGTTGATGTCCTGGGCATGCTTTTATGTGAGTTAGAAATTTAGGGTAATAATTTTTGAAGGGAGCGCACCCAACACCAGATGCAGTTAGGCAGAGAAGGAATTGGTCTGACTCTATAGTTCTGAGATATTTGGAAGCCCCAGGGACTATTATACTTTATAACTATAGAACAAGATGGGAAAGGGGTGGTAGTAGGGAGAACAAACTGAGGACCATGAAATGAGTTATGGGGATAGTGATCACTGTATTGATGAATTATGCTCTTCTGAATGTACCTTGGTAGCAAGTTTCCTTTCACCCAATGCTAGTCTACTATATATGGGGAGCAAGTCTGTGATTTTCTTGATAATTCCCTTACTTTATCCTCTGTCCTACATCCAAACCACATGCACACATGGACACACACACAGAGTGAACTAAGATAAAAAGATCTAAGGTCAGAATCTGTTAGTATGTAATATCTAAATCATGAAGTTCTGAATTCTGAATGAGTTTCTGTTTTAGAAGGAGAGAGGTGGTGGGATGGGGTGAGGGGTGAGCAGAAGTGTAGAATGATGTAGGTTCCATGATAGTAGGACCCTTATGGGGTTGTAATAACAAGAACTTACATTTATATGCACTTTAACCTTTTTTCACAGTACATATTTATATTATCACTTATGGAGTCAAGGTAAGGTTTTTTTTAAATAGAGTATCACATTTAAGGTCAAACATCAAAGATGATTTTTCCATTTTTCAGAGATAGTCCTTTTGCTTCGCTTTGTTTTAAAGGTTGGGTCTATGATTTTATAAATGTGGGAAAGCCATGTGGAAATTCCCTCTACTAATGCATATTGACATATTCTCTGCCTATATTTAGGGTATTGAGATATTTAGAGCATGGAGTTACTTGGGCACTTGGGCACTTTACCTACTCAGTTTGGTTTAGAATAAGATATGAACCCAGGTTTTCCTGATTCCAAGGCCACATGCATCACTTCATACAGCCTCATCATTATTATTGTGATTGTTATCCTTAACCCCATTTGACAGATGAGGAGTTATATCAGCAATGCAATATTCACAATGCCTACGGCAATTGTAAATATGCTGATGTAGTTGTTAATCACAAAATATATCAGGCTTTCTATATGGGGTATAAAGAGAGAACATTTATTAAAATACCAAAAGACTGAGCCCAAAACCAGAAAGTCAAAGCCATCAGAGTAGTTATGAAATTGGCACAGGTAGATATAGTAGAAAGCACCCACATTCTCAAGCCTTTAAAACAGAACAGGCCACCTCAGGCAAAGGTCTTCCTCTCCCCACTCACAGCAACTACTCAGCATCCAGGAAGTGTGCTCCTAGGAGCTCCGGCCCCTGGCAGTCCTCAGCAGGAGTCCTTAGCAGAAATTCTGGCTGGCTCAAAAAGGGGTTCGCGCCTCCACCTCCACCTCAGCCACTAGTGCTAGCATTGCCTCTGCTGCTGCTGCCGCCGTTGCCAGCAGTCACTGCAGGAACTCTAGCTTGGCTTCCACTTCCTCTTGCCCCACCCCTTCCTGCCATGTCAGCAAGTCCAACGGGGCATGGAAGATCTTTAAGTCCCATAACCCTTACAGGAGTCCAAATCATAGAATAAATTACTTGTTCATAGTCATTTTGCTATGTAGTGACACTCAGAGTTCATGTCTGAACTTTTATTCCACTGTTCTCTTGATTATACCATACTGAGATGCAAACCTAGTCACATAGATGGGTATTTAAACAGCCCATCTGTAGGCAGGGGGAGACACTGTATAACTGAGCCAAGTTCTAAGTTTGAAATCACATGATTGCCAAATCTCAGTGATAAGAAGAAAACTCCAACATGGTTTCTCTGCACACTGAGCAGGGAAACTACTCATAGAACTACAAAAAAAAAGTTCACAATAAGATAGATTTTATTTTTCTTCTTCCAATCTTCTTTTTTTTTTTCGCCTAAAAAGTCTCCCGAAGCAAACACAATAAAGTATCATTAATTAAAACTGGGGAAAAAAGCAGCAGCCATAAAATTTCAAGATAAAAACCAATAATAACAACCACAAAAGAACATGATAAGAAGATATAAAGTTCCAGAAGTTATAGATGAGTCCCCAATGACAGCACACCAGTGAGAAATAGCAGGAACAATTACCTGGCAACAGTGTAATATTGATGGTTTTTCCACCCATTGGGAAAAATGAATTTGTAACTATATAATCATATATCTAGGGCTAAAATAGACATAAGAGACTATCTAGTCCAGGGGTGGGGAACCTTCAGCCTCAAGTCCACATGTGACCCTCTAGGTCCTCAGATGTGGCCCTTTGACTGAATCCAAATTCCACGGACCAAATCCCCTTAATGAAAGTCTTTGGTCTGTATAAACTTGGTCTCAGTCAAAGGGCCACATCCAAGGACCCAGAAGACCACATGTGGCCTCGAGGCTACAGGACCTCCACCTCTTTTATAGTCTAATTCCCTCACTTTCCAAACGAGGAAACCAGGGCCAAGGGAAGTTAAATCATTTCCCCAAAGTCGCATAAATGACAAGCACCACAGGTAGGAATTGAAATCAAGGACTCTGTCTATAGAATAAACATTTTTTTCCACTGCACCACACTGATGTCTTGTGTAAAACATTACAAAGAAGTTAGGAGAAGTAAGAGCTGAAGAAGTTCTAATTCACATTACCTGGCATGAAATGGGTCCCTAACAAATGCTTGTAGATTGATTGTATAAATAATCCTGAAGAATAATTCAGTGCTCCGAGACTGAAATGAACAATAAGCACACACCACCAAAATATAAATGTACATATTTTTTAATTAAATATACATTTAATCTTTTATTTTTTAAGAGCAGCCTTCATGAAATAATAGGCAGCACTTGGATTTTTCTCAGAAATAGTATCACTTGGAGGCTGAATCAAGATGGCTGAGTAGAAACAGGACTTCCACCTGGCTCTGGCAACCACCTCCTCCAATTCATGTAAAAGGTGACTCTGAACAAACTTTGGAGCTACAGAACCCACAAAATGATACAAAGAAGCTAACCTAACACTGAGGACAGCCCTACAGGCTGTCAGGAAGCAACCAGAGAACTCTCTGGGAGCTGAGCCCAGCCCTGCTAGAGCCCAAGGTTTTAACCTTAGGGCGGCCTGACCAGCCACCTGCTGGAGGGACTTCAGATCACCAGCAGCTATAGTGATTTCCAGAATTATCAACACATAGATGCCGAGGATAAAGTGAGAGGTCAGTGCAGTGTGGACTTTTGGATGTAGTAGTTTGGGAATGAGGTCCAGCCTTTATCCCTTGGAGGGAGAAGTCACTGAAGCACTATGGCTGTGAAACTACCAACATGTGGCAGCTTCAGCTCCGGGGTTGAAGACTGTAGGGGGACCAAGCAATCCGTCTGAGGGGTAATCACTCTTGTTTTAACCTTCTTGAATCTGGATTGAGATATAGGGTGGAGGTCCTGGGGTGTGTGACCAGCTTGCCAGAGTGTGTGAAGGTTTCAGAGAGGGCACCCAACTAATACCTTCAGCAACTGAGAAAACTCCAGAGATTTGGGACAAAGCTCTCCTGTCTGGTAGCACAGTCCTACTGTGGCAAAAAACTCAAAAGTCAAGTAATTGAGTGGCAACATCAGCAGGCAAAGGAAGCAAAGCAAGCAGAGCAATCCAACTTTACACTCCTATGTTGGGAAAAAAAAGGATCAAAGCATGGAACAGGAGGAAGACAGTGAAGTCATAACTCCTGCACGAAAAGTTTCCAAGAAAAATACAACTGGGTCACAGGCCACAGAGGACCTTAAGAAGGATTTTGAAAACCAAATAAGATAAGTGGAGGAAAAATTGAAAAGAGAAATGAGAACAATGCAAGAAAGTTATGAAATGAGAGTTAAAAAACTGACTGAAGAAAATAACACCTTATAAAATTGGCTAACTCAAATGGCAAAAGAGACTCAAAAAGGCAACGAGGAGAAGAACGCCTTAGAAAGCCTATTTTGTCAGATGGAAAAAGAATCTCAAAAGTTCACTGAAGAGAATCATTTCTTCAGAATTAGACTGGAGCAAATGGAAGCTAGTGAATTAATGAGAAATCAAGATAGTATTAAACAGATCCAAACAAATGAAAAAATAGAAGGCAATGTGAAATATCTCATTGGGAAAACCACTGACCTGGAAAATAGATCCAGGACAGATAATGTAAAAATTATTGGACTACATGAAAGTTATGATCACAAAAAGATCCTAGAAATCATCCTTCAAGAAATTCTCAAGGAAAATTACCCTGATGTTTTAGAAACAGAGAGCAAAATAGAGTTTGAAAGAATCCACCAATCACTTCCTGAAAAAGATCCCAAAAAGAAA